>NC_089738.1:15955483-16108920 GCF_035083965.1 Branchiostoma lanceolatum | reverse complement strand
ACGTCTGCTCCTGGTCTGCGCACTCTTCCTGTGCTGGGCCTGCGTAGGTGAGTACAGACCAAGGTACATGGGTTCTATTCCTAGCTGGTGTGTCAAACAGTCATTTTGGGACGGCGATAGAGCAATTGGTTCCACATGAGGCGAGCTAAGTTGAAACGTTATGTTTTCTTTAAGTGAGGCGAGTCCTCTGTCGATACGGGCTCCGGAGATTTTAGACAAGACTGTTTTAGTCATTGTGGGACAGCGATAGAGCCATTGGTTCCACTTGAGGCGAGCTAATATGATATAAGCTATGTTTTTTTTTAACTGAGCCGAGTCCTCTGTCGAGACGGTCGCCGGAGATTTCAGTGTATCACTGTACAAGACCGTTTTCAGAAGACATGTACATGTCTTGTCTTCACCAAGATTTTAAGATTAACGATGAAACATTTCAGAGAAGCGGGTAAGATCTTATGGCATACCTATCCAAGTTGCCTTTATAAAGGATTATGTTAACAAAATACCGCTAATTAAGACTAAGAAATAGGTTAGGATAACGGTCTAGCGAGGCTGGATTGCTATATGTTCACGAGATCTGTTATCAGCTTACTTTCAACACAAAGTATCAAGAGATTCCGTGATGTGATTTTAAAGCTACTAAAGTTACTTTATTTTCTTCAGTTGTTGTTGTAGATGTTGTTTTCTGTTGAAATCTGTGGCATAGATTTTATTTCATAGTTCATACTGATACAATTCAACTGCAAGAGTCACAACTGAGTGACAGCATGTTATGTCGCCGCTGAGTGTCAAATCGTACTCTGTTCTCCGATACGTCTGAACTTAGTTATAAGGCTGAATACATCATTTAGATGTCTGGCGCCTCCGGGCTTTGCCTTAAGTACCCAGATCATTTCTAGCCTTTTCTGTAAGGTGTAGCAATAATAAGCCTGTCCCGAATGATTCAAAAGAGATCGCTGGTATGAAAGATCTCCCAGTCTTTTGTTAAGGAGGAGTCCGTTTTCAGCACGTCAGTCTCTCTTATAACACGTGCGAATGACGATGCGATCGATGTTCAAGCCGGCATGTAATAAGTCAAAATCACAAAAGCCTCATAAAATATGGATATTTGTGTGGGTTGGGAAGAGTGATCGGCTGGACAAGGACGCATTCACTGCGCGTGTGAATGTCGACAAGCAATTGTGGTTACAGATAATGTGTATTCATTTATACACATGTGTGCTTTATTCAGATGGTTGCATTTACATTTTGCATTTATTTATTTGTATTTAAACGTTCGTGGTCAATTTAGGACGTCTGTATCTATTTTTTTTTAAAATTCAGATGTTTGATTGAGACGTTATTGTGTTAGATTTTAGACGTTTGTATTAAGGTGTTTGCCTTTAAACCTTTGTATTTAGAAGTTTGCATTTAGACTTTCAAAAGTTTGCATTTATGCGTAGGTACGTAGCGGGATAAAAAAAATAGATTGGCAAAGCTCTCCAGAAAACCATTCTACAATTAGATCAATTCATGATATTTTCTAATAATTGTTCACGAGAAGATGCCCTTTCTGCATAAGCCCGATTAAGTTGCCGCTTGGTATCATTGATTGGTTGGGTTTTCATCAGGTCTGGTACGTAGGCGTACAATGGCGTTTTTGCAGCCCTGTGAAAAATCGGTTTCCCAAAATTGGTACTAGGAGTTGGCCACACAGCTCAAAAGGTTGCGGCTCCAGAAATTGATGAAAACAGACCCTCATTGAAGTACTGGCGGGAGTTGGCCTCCCCGGCAGTTCGCAAAGCGCCAAAGCGCCAGGATAATTGGGTCCTGTCGTTACCTACACATGCAAAACTCCAGGGATGGAATTGAAATATGCGCCATTATACCTCCCGGTACCTTACCGTAAAGGGGCCATCACATTGTCAAGGACCTTCGGCTGAATTTGTTGATCGCTAGGCCTAGCAGGTCGCCGAATTTCTAAATGGCCAGAGAGTCAATCGTATTTTTACCAGAAAATCTACCTCTATCTCTGTGACCAGCGGACATCGACCAATCCCTAAATATTGCGTAATGCTCAAGAGAACATCGAACGTCGAACATGAGAACATCAAATATGAGAACATCGAACATGAGAACATTGAACAAGAGAACATCGAACAAGAGAACATCGAACGTCTTCCATACTGCAGAGAATGTTCTTTAGAACCTGCAAACTCTTCGGGCGAGCTTCTACCTACTGTCACACAGCAGAAAAATTGATCGGCCGACAAGTCTGCGAGTTTTAAAGGACATTTTCGGTAGCCATACGTCCGGTGTTTTCTTGATCATTGCGCGAGTTTTAACGACCCCGCTATGTCCTCCATTCACCGAGCCTAGCCTCTACCAGGCTCCACAGGTCGCTGGAAAAACCGTAAAAATTGGCCCTATAGACGGATAACAAGGCAGAGAAGTTTGCCACCTCTAGAACCTGTCGGGACTCGTTGGTGGCAAATGGTCCGACTCCCATACTATTCACTCTATTTGGCCAATTTCTACTATTCTTCTAGCCATCCTCGGGGCCTGGTAGAGGCTACATCGAGCCCCGTTAATGCTTAGGTCACATTTCCCATCTGAGGCCCGGCCGGGCAGCTTGCGGGAACGAAAAATATGATATAAAAGACAACAAAAGACAAAAAACGTCAAATTGTGTATTTTCCTGATATGCATTTTTTACTTTTCGTTTTCGTCGACACACCGGCCGGGCCCCGGATTGGAAATGTGACTTAAGCATAAGTACGATAGGGCAGGGTTCCATAGTAAGGGTTCCAGCCGAAAAGTGCGCGTGACCTTCTGTCCATTTTGAAATCCGGCGACCTTCTGTTGAGCAACATACACGGCCGAATGTCTTCGACTGTGTGACAGGGGCTTTAAAGCTCGCAGACATTTCGAATTCGGGCGAGGTTCCATCCTGCTGCGCGACCGACCTTTAAGAAGATTCATATGCATGCCTCGAAGGGCTAGGAACAGATCGTCTATATTTCACACACATATAAGTAATTGTAACAAATAACGTTGTATGCAGGAAAGCATAGGCAACAATAAACGAGTTAGCTAAATATAGTAAACAAAAGTGTTGTCCGAGTACAGTCAACTTCTTCTTGCTTCTTTGTACGTGATTGTATAGATAAGGTTTCTTATACAAGGTTTGTCTAAGCGTATCCATTGCATTCAGATATTAAATGTATGGAAGCCTTAAAGAAAACGGCAATGTTTCTAGATACGGTGTGCAAGTATGTCTGCGAAGAGTTTTCGTATTTTGGTGCTGAAGTTCCCTCGTTCTTAGATGTCTTCGATATCCCAGTAGTTCTACCGTGAATAAAGCGTCGCTGTAGTTTGTAATTCCCATGTTTAGTGGAGATACGCATGTACATTCTATAATCCGATCAACTGCACAGAAGCAAGACTCCCCAAGGCGTAAAAGCATTCAGCTACCAGTACGGGGAGAACGGTTTGCATCAATTGCGCTCATTTACGCCGTAGGTGATGTCGGCAGCCCGCCTAAGTCCCAACTCTTCGGGTAGTCCTCTAATTTCCCATGGCCGTAAAATACACATTCGTTACGTCGTGTTCGATACTTTGGGGATTTGGCAGTGCCGCGGAGTCGCGGGTCTCTGTGATTGGGGTTTAATTCGGACCCGGAGAAGGGCGAGGAGAATCAATAAGGCCCGCGTTACAATGGTTAGAGACCACGGAGCGACCGTGGAGGGACCAGAATTGGATTTTTATGACCCAAAGTTGCAAAAGAACTGAGTCAGCTTGCTGATGTGACTTACGTGCCAGAGGCTGTCATTCTTGACAAAGGTAAATATACAAGCACACGCACACACACACATACATAAACACACACACACACACACACACACACACACACATATACACACAAACACACACTGCTAGGAGATTTGGTCTCTCAATGGTCGCTCGATGGTCGCCGCTTCAATAGAAAAGAGACACATGCAACGCTCGTTCGGTTGCTTGCAAACTAATACATGTAGAAAGCGCCGACGTTTGCAGTCAACTAGATGCGTGAGATAACCTTATAGCACATGATATTGGACTGGCGTTTGATTTCTATCAATTACCACATGCAGGTTTCTACCACTTGTTCCAGACGGCTTCGCGATCGCATATCTTCTTGCAGAGCTGGAAAAATCGCAGCGACTGTTTTCCATCCGACCGACCGCATCTAATTCAATTCCGAGCAAGTTTGATGAAAGAAAATTGGCAAGCTTATTTGGGCTTCAATTTATCAACATGGTCACGCTTAGGGACGGATCAAAGTGTGTTGTAGGGGTGTGTTATTCCATCTTTCAAAAACAAGATATTTTGTACAGATTTCTGTAGTTCTGCTGTGCTTTCGATACTATTCCGATCATATTTTTAAAACAAGAATGTTCCGTTTAAAACAGTGTTTTTTGTTCACTAAGCCTCTTACGATCCGCTAGGCGCGTCGAAAGTATGTTATTTATTCCAGCTGAGATGCAACATTGAATGGGTGTGGTGTGAAGATATATATATTTTTGCATCTTTTTAAAAAATCGATATTTTGCACAGCTCTTTGTAGTTCTTTGGTACTTTCGCTACTTACGGAAGAGCTTTCCGTTCAAATTTGTGCCTTTTTGTTCACTAAATCTCCAACGATTTGTCCCTTTTAGAGCTCGGCTCGTAGACAGTATTTTGATTATTCCAGCTGAGATACAACAGAAGGACAGTCTAATTGAATCTCTCACAGACGCGTGGAGAAGGAAATCATCTAAAGTAGCGTACAGCGGGCACCTTTCATGTTCTTAAATCCTTCGCTCTTCAGGAAACTGGCCCCTTCTGTGCCATTCACAATCAGATTTACCTTTGATCACTTTACATTTACATCTAATAAAAACGCCCTCTCGAATATTCAATGCACTAAACGTTTGGCGGTATGAACAAAGTCTTCCATGTAAAATGAAATATTCTCCTGTCAACTGTTTTGATTTTCATATTTTGTAATATTTCAGATTCGTTATGCTTCGGCGACGGTGTTAAGAGATATACATATTGATGATCACTTTTGTTTTTTTTCCCGCTGATTTGTACCCGTATGCTGCAGTAATCCTTTAACAATCTATTCTTAATCTTCTGTTTTGTTGCAATGACTAAAAGGAATATTCAAAATAGTGTTATTTGACACAAGCGAAAAGATTGAGCCAGTGGTTACTACGGAGGATGGTACTCAGGTTAGGTCATTAGACACATTTGTGTATCTTTATAGTTTCTACGGTATTTCTCAAGAAAATATATTTCAACCTAGCAAAACTTCTAGATATTTCAGAGGCTTTCTAAAAAAAAGGTCAATTTCTGAATTTTCCATCGTTTAACGTTCTCTCCCCGCCAGGCGCGTAACGAACCTTGATGTATGTTGATGCTGTGACCTTTCAGACGTAGCGGGGGGCTCTGATGTCTCAAACAGGAGCGATGAAACGTGCGGTGAAGACATTTCCGTAGGGAGGGAGGAACGAAGCTGTTTGAATGGATATAATGAAGACTAACGTATTTGTGAAAACCCTAGAGGTGTGTCATCACATCAAAATGAAGATCATAAAGTAAAAGAAGGAAATAGTAGAGAATACGGGTTTGTTTGTTTGTATTGCATTCCAGGTAAACGTAACACACCAGGTTCGTACTGAAGAGTACAAGCTGCATATATCTCATGGATAGAATTGGAATAACTCTTTTTCTAGATTCGTTTGAAATAAAGCTAATGAAGCTAAGACTTTGAAAAACAGTGGATTTGAGAGATCTCTAGTGCAGCACCCCCCAAGTATGCACAGTTTATATATACATTATACTGGAGGACCTTAGGTTGGAGATTTGTTTTGACGTATCTTTTCAGGAAAGGGTGGTGGAATTACGTACCCTGGTGGAATTATGTAACTGTTAGTAGATGTTAGATAACTTACCTGTGTTTCACGCCTATCTGTACAGGGAACGAAACGGCACCAAATCGAGATTAAGTCATGCCAAATATAAAACCACTACTCAATTATCCCGTCCTGCACTTTTCAGGAACTGCATGCATTGTCAGCACATACATCTCACGCCTTTCAAAATCGACAGCCAGCGAATAATTCATGCCTTTCGGAAATGAAAGCCCGCGAATATTCCCCTCGTCAGCAAAGCTAAAGGAGACCCGAACACTGCTCGCCCAGAGAGAGCCCCCGGTGATGACAAGTTTAACATTTACAGCTCGTTCATCGTGACAGGTACACGGCGTCTCGGGTGAATTATTAAACTTTACCTGCCGTTCAATTATTGAAGACATCGATTTCACAGCTAGGCGTCTCCTCAATTCAAAGGTTGTGTGAATTAGTACTGTCAGGGATTGTCTTTGTCACGACCCAAGGAACTGATCCCAAGATTACATCACAGTCTTGTTCTTGCAGACATCTTGTATCGTACATGTATGTAAATCCGTGTGCGTGCATGTGTGTATGCATGTGTTGGGCATGGACCTGCGCGTTTGTGTGCATGTTCGTGTGTACATGCGTGTGCGTATTTGCAGGTGTGTGTGTGTGTGTGTGTGTGTGTGTGTGTGTGTGTGTGTGTGTGTGTGTGTGTGTGTGTTTGTGTGTACGTGTGCATGCATGCGTGCGTACCTGTGCGTGCGTGCGCGCGAGCGCGTATGTATGTATGTATGTGTGACTGGGTGGGTGTGTATGTGCGAGCTTCTAATCACTTTATTTCTCCAGAGTAAGACAGCAGTGTCTAGTACACTTTGATTTATTCTTCCCCATTTCCGGTGTAACGCCTTTACATGTGCCACAGGCGTCTGCGGTCGGCAATTCACGCCGTAAACTGAAAACGAGCGATTCCTGTATTCTAACACTTTGGCTAAGCATAACAATAACCATAAACATAACATCGCCAGAGAACGTTTCCACAATCGACAGCTGTTGTAGTATAGTTTTTATCACCGCCCTGAATATCATTCCTCCGATCAGGCCAGACTGTTGATGGGGCGCCTTCCGTGCCGAAATGGCGTCATTAAAGCCGAAAGGTTAAGATGAACGTGCCGGGGAATGGAACGATCCACCTGCCCAAGTTCTGCATGCCACACGGTCCACAGTAAAACTTCTGGACCCGCGTTACGTTGGCAACCTCCCCTCCTAGATTGAATTTGAGTTAGCCTTGACTTTACGATGGGAATACTATTCAAAACGTACAAGTATGATAGCCTCCATTGCAGACTCCTTCCGGCTGTAAAGTTCCAGTTTTACTATTACATTTTTTCTTGTTGTTGGCCGGGAAGGAAGTATGACCAAAAAGACAACAAATCACACAAAGCGTAAAACTATTCGTTTTTATCGATGAAATTCGTTTAGCGCGGTGTCAAATCGCTCGGCCGCAGCGACGCCGCCAGCGTGCCGCGGGTCCAGTGAAAGGGGGCGTATCCACACAGTAAAACTTCACGCCTGCGACCTCGCCGCGCTCTCTCTGCGACCTAAAATTGACCAGAGCGCTTAACGAATTTCGTAGCTAAAGAAAGAATCTTTTTACGTTTGATAATGTTTTGTCGTGTTTTCAGCAATACTTTTACGTTTTGTATGATATTATAATAATAAAGTCAAGGGTTAAATAAGTCCAGCTTAGGTCGCAGCGAGGTCGCAGTTTTTTATAGTTTTGTGTCTTTTACATCTTGCATCATATTCCAATTTTGAAATCAAGGGTAAAACACAAATCCAATCGGATATCCTTTGGTTCCTGTGCATAGCGTGCGTAGTCCAGTGGTTAGCGATCTTGCCTCTGGAACTAGAAGCCTCGGGTTCGATCCCAGTTGTGTCGCTCACCCGACATGCACGCTACCGGAAAGGGTCGCAGGCCTTAGGACGGGACGTTAAGCCGTGGTCCACTGTTCATTATGCTTGTCGAAAAGAGCTAGGGGAAATTCCCCGGTACAATGAACCCGTAAATACTGTATATAGCGTCTGTCTTCTCTGTCACGACCAGTGGAAGATTAGCTCATCTGTTCATTGAGTTCATTTGAGCTAAACTGGTTCGAGATCACTTTCCTTTCCTTTGTGCGGTCCCTCTGGAATGGGCGCCTTAATATGACACATCGCAGATATGACCAAGGGTTATATAGTATGCTTTTAACAAAAATGGTTTGAAAGCTGTAAGGATTAAAGGGCACTTGCCACAATATAAAAGCCCGATAAATCTGAAGATTACCACAAAACCTGATTGATAACAAAAACGAGATAGGAATTAAACATAGCACACAGACTATTCACATGTTTCTTCACATTAAATGATTCGAGACCCTCGTCTATTCTAGCGATCATGATATTCTTCTAGCAATTACTATGTCTAAAAACTGGGGAGCCAACAAGACCATGTAGGATCCGGCCTATTTGATGAGTAATATGTTATTTTTACACACGATTGCGAGATGTCATCGCAAGGTGTTTAATGAGTCCTATAGTCTTATGAAGGGCTGGTTGATAGGTACGGTTTGGGAATATCGCCTGATGGGATCACTTGATGATAATGCTGCAATCAAAGACCATCTGGCGTGCATGGTGTGGATTGTTCGTACGAGGGGCAATTAAGACACATTCATCAATAGGCATTCAGTATACAGCACGTTAACGGTTTCCAGTGCTGAGAGGAAGGCAAGAGAGAGAGAGAGAGTGAGAGAGAGAGACAGACAGACAGACAGACAGTCAGAAAGAGAGAGAGGGGGAGACAGAGACAGTGAAAGGGACAGAGAAAGAAAGAATCAGAAAGAGAAAGGGAGAGACAGACATGCACGGAGACATCCATACAGAAAGACAGAGGGAGGAAAGAGAGAAAATGGAAGTTTCTATTTGCATCCATGCGTTTTGCTGCTTTGCCAAACATTGACAGCCAGTGTTAACAAATGACTAACCGTTTTGAAATATACCGCTACTGCTTTCTAAAAGATTTTATGACCCTTCACCCAAGAAAATAATTCTTCAAGAATTGATTCTTGTAATTAAGAGTTACGCTTCGGCTTGGTTACCCTTGGTTAACCGTTTGGAGTAAAGCCAGCAGACTATTGAGTGCCTTAAGATTCATTACCTGGATGGTTTCAAATGCCGAAGCCGGAGAACTTCTATTAAATTCGACTCAGCCAGGAGAAATAATAGTGGATTAGGTATGAGGCAGGAATGACATTCAAAGTAGAGCGTGACGTCGTGCTTATTTAGTGGTTGAGCCAAGCCTGTGGGCCAATATTACTCTCCAAGCAGAGGTGGGGTTCCGGCTGGTTTTTGACGTGTTTTAAGGCTTTTTTGTCCGGCTTTCTACCTTGTCATTTTTATTTTGTGGGTTGACGACACACACAAAAAATGACAAAGTAGAAAGCCCGACCCCCTCCTCTGCTTGGAGAGTAGGCCAATATCAGATGACGAAATAGATTTTAAACGTAGTTGTTAACTGTCCGAATGAGAAATCAGTTTAATTGAAATACAGCTTTCAATGCTACGAGTGTGAGCGTCTACCCCCCTTTATTGCATTTCCTGAAAGATCGTATTCTACACTTGTAAGCAGACGTAGTCTCTGCAGTTTATCAAGCATTTTATACACAATGTACCTGCACTTTACGTCCCCGGACAAACCGGAATGTGTCAGCACATCGGAGTTTACTACCATTGGTAAATAGGAGCCCGGTAAAAAGTTCTGAACTACCAAAGCATTATAAAGGCTCTGCAAAGCGAAAGCCACCTGCGGCTCGATAATGGCGAAGTTTATGTGCAATTCCAGAGATTTTCGATGCTGTAACGGCAGCAGGATCTAATGGACATCTCATAGCCTAACAGCTTTTTACTGCACACATCACTTCTACAGTGCCGCTTGCGTGCGCAGACTTTGGATATAATACAAATAGCTTCACGCAAGACCAAGTACGAAAGCTCTAGTATGGCGCCCATTCCACTTGACGGCACTCTCACTGCGACCTCGCTACGACCTAAGCTGGCTTTGTGTAACCCTGGATTTCGTGATTGGAATATCATACAAAACGTAAAGATATGACTATTGTTTTTTCCATCTACGAAATTGGTTGAGCACTCTAATCAATTTTAGATCGCAGAGAGAGCTCGCCACCCTAGCAGAATGGGGGTATAACGTAACTTTTTGCTGCCAAATGTTATCACGAGTTTTGTTCGATGTTAGGGCCCTGTCACACTTGAGCGTATACCCGTTGCGTATGAGTTGCGTATGGACACAATTTAACACGCAGTCGTACGCACAACAGCTGTCGAATTATTCGATCATTTTGATGAATGTGTGACTCACATTTCATTATTCATATGTTAGATGTGCCTCATACATCAAAATAATCGAAAAATATTTATAACGTATGAGATCATGACGTATGACATATTAGCGTAATTTCTTTCATACCCAAAACTATCATGCCTACTGGGCCTTATTGTGCGTATGCCGCCGTACAACTTACACAAATCGATTGAGATGCATGTGAGATGCGTATTGTGCACACGGCGGCGTATGGAAAAATGTCAATGCGCAACTCACACGCAACGGCTATACGCACAAGTGTGACAGGTACTTTAGGGTTTTTGCAACATATTAGCGGTGAACATAGCGATGCAAATACGTATAGTCTTCGTAATGGCCCTTAAATGCTCTGTGGAGTATGTTTGAGGACTAGCGAGCGAGTGAGAGAATGAGTGATCGAGTAGCTGAATGAGTGAACGAGTGACTGAAAAAGAGTGATCGAGTGGGTGTGTGAGGGTGAGAGAGTCACGAGAAAGTGAGTGAAAGTGGTTGATTGATTGAGTGAGTAAGTGAGTGAGTGAGTGAGTGAGTGAGTGAGTGAGTGAGTGAGTGAGTAAGTGAGTAGATTAGGATACGTGAGTGAGTGAGTGAGTGAGTGAGTGAGTGAGTGAGTAAGTGAGTAGATTAGGATACGTGAGTGAGTAAGTGAGTGAGTGAGTGAGTGAGTGAGTGAGTGAGTGAGTAAGTGAGTAGATTAGGATAAGTTAGTGAGTGAGTGAGTGAGTGAGTGAGTGAGTGAGTGAGTGAGTGATTGAGTGAGTAAGTGAGTAAATTAGGATACGTGAGTGAGTGAGTGAGTGAGTGAGTGAGTGAGTGAGTGAGTGAGTGAGTGAGTGAGTGAGTGAGTGAGTGAGTGAGTGAGTGAGTGAGTGAGTGATTTCCTGCCTTCCCAATGTTGTAGGAAGGTGAATTGTCCGGACTTACACGTACTACAGGAAAAGCAACAAAAGTGTCACAAACAAAAATTAAAGCCTTCCAAAAATTGCATTTAATCAATTTTTCGTATGGGCCTCTCTAGTATAGGATAGCCGAAAAAGCTCTTAATCTATTCTAGTTTGATGATGTTATTATAGATTATGCTTATCATGATTATAAAAATTATAGGCATGGATCGGAGAAGTCAGCAACAGCCGTAATGCATTCAAGACAAAGTGTCGAAAGAGATTTGCCATTTGATGGTAATTTGCGACGAAAATAAGATTCATAGTTATCTTGAGATGGAAAACCCAACGTGAGCCGACAAATAATTTTATCAATCTCTATTCATAGCTATTCCTGGGCAACACTGCCATAGCAGAAGGAAAAGTTTGCCAAAAATTGAAAAAGAAATGAACTTTAATGTGTCTTTCCTTCGTCACATTGTGCCCTCGCCTTCAAGGTAATTCTTTGGATATTAAATTTGTCGCTGCGTTGTAACATGACGGTGCGACATGCAGGCTTTCGAGCACAAATCCGCGACAAGATCTAAAAGATCTACCTTGCCGCCCGAGGGCTTGACGTCATAAGCGGGGAGAGACCAAGAAAGCAGGTGCCAACGCACCACTCAAAGAACCAATAATCCATCTATTAATCTATGGCCCCAGGGAAAGGTCTCGCCGTGCATCTTGTCATCGCCTCGACAGATTGCCATTCCGCATGCATCCCGAATCGACGCCTTAACGGATAACCCTGTACGGTAGAAGGGTAGAGTTTCGCATGGGTTCACGGGCATCGCGGCGTTTCATGACGCTGATGTAGGGATGTCGGTACTATCGCTGTTACGGGCAGCTGGTTTTCATAACTCCTGTACAAGGAGTACGTGATGTCCATGCAGATCTAGGGTGTAAAGGCATATAGAGAGGGATACCCTGGTCTCTACCAGACTAACCGCGCCGGTTTTAGGGAGAATATTTGCCAGGGGAGTTTGGCCATGGAGGGTTTCATTCGGATTGCAGATTGGACCCTCTCTCCGTAGCCGACTCCCTTCATGCAATTCACTCTATCTGGCCAATTTCTACTATTTTCCCAGCGATCCGCGGGGCCTGGTAGAGGCTAGGGATATCCCCTTATCTTGTTTTATTGTCAGGGAAGCGGTGAGTAAAATCCCAGCAGTGTAAGTTAACATGTAGATAAGGCTGTGTTTGAGTGGGAGTGGGAGCGTGGTGAAGATTACAAACGGTGCATTACAACAGATGGGGGCTTATTTACTGCGTTTCACCTCGGGCAAATATAACCTAGATCCATACTGCATACCCATGAGTATGTTACTTATGAGCTTAGGGATATAGAGGTGCAAATAAAACAAATGTTATCGAGTTTTACAATAAAGAATATTGTTTGCTCTGAATTGTGAGTAGAAAGTACAGTCAGGGAGTAAGGGCAAGGTTATATTCGTCGTAAGATCGTCGTGCGTTCGTCATAGAGCCATCGTACGTTCGTCTAAGAACCATCGTACGTTCGTCGTAGAACCATCGTACGTTCGTCGTAGAACCATCGTACGTTCGTCGTAGAACCATCGTAGGTTCGTCGTAGAACTATCGTAGGTTCGTCGTACGTCCGTCGTACGTTCGTCGTAAGATCGCAAACTAAGGGGCATTCTTGGGATAGCCATGCATGTGTCGTACGAACTTCAACTGTCTTGTTACGAAAAGGCTGCCTTAGATCTTTGTCGGCGGTTGGTTCTGTCACAGCCTGCCCGAACATTTTACGACATCAAAATCGGTACTAGACTTCTGTCTATCTGTAGAAAATACTTCAGAGGGCGCTGAGCCAGAAGCAGACCCGGTCACATTCTCCGTACAATCGTCGTACGTACGATTGCAAACTGCGGCCTGCATTCTTGGGTTAGTCGTGCGTATGCCGTACGAACTTCAACTGTCTTGTTACGGAAAAGGCTGCCTCAGATCCTTGTCGGCGGTTGGTTCCGTCACAACCTGCCCGAACTTCTTACGACATCAAAATCGTACGACAACCTACAACGAATGTGACCGAAGACGTTTGTCTATCTGTAGAAAATATTTCAGAGGGTGCTGAGCCAGAACAGATTTAAGTTGATTCTAAAATGTCAGTAAGTGGAATACATGGAATTCAGCTCACTTTCACTATAAATTAGACGTCTGTCTATCTGCAGAAATATTTCAGAGGCCATTGATAGCAGCTTTAAGTTGATCCTAAAAATGTCAGTACTTGGAATGAATCGGATTCAGCCCATTTTCAGCGCTACATATGCAGCTCCATGCTCCACAGGGAAAAGAAAATGGCAAGGACGACCATTTGTCGTTGACACGAAACGAAGAGGGTTGTAGGCGTTAAGACACGTTACTCCGCATACGTGCCTGTACAACGTTTTAACACGTGCTTCACACCTCATTCTATCCACGAAGACAGAGGTTTATGTTGTTCTTGTAGCTGCATGCCGAAATTCCAAATATGTTATTTTGAGAAATGATGATAATAACCTTTATTGTACATTCATGTTCAAGTACAGGCATACAGATACAAAAGCCATGGTAAAGTACATAGTACCATGACACTAACAGGACTTCTAATACTTATCTAGAACAAAGGTTCTAATACTACTCTAATACATGGGTTCCTCTCGTCTCTTTGTGATGATAATATAATACGTTACATTGCACAAGATATAGAACTGCATTTCATTTGATTTGACAAGATGGGCCATTGAAGACAATGATGTACCGGTAATGACATTGGCCTGGGAGGCACACCTGTGTCTGTAGGGATAGGTATATATACGTGAAGAGTAATCATGAACTCCGAAAGAGTATCGGTAATGGAAGTGGGGCGAAGAAGACCGCTGCATTGTGTGATACAGTAAGAGGGCTAACTTCACGGAAACTTTATTACGGCACGTTCGATTAAATGAGTTTGCAGTGGCGTCAAGCATTCAAAATATTGCATCCGGTCTATATGATCCGGTAGTCTATGTGCCGTCTGTAGTCGAGTTTATATTTCGTAGTCGTATCACCAGACCAGGAGCAAGAGTTCGAAGATATCATGCCTCCGTAAAACATATTCAGAATTTTCGTAAGTCTTTAAGTTCATTAACTATGCAAATAGGTCACATGTGTCCATTGATACTTACTATCACCCTATTAGCATATGGAAAATGTATAACAGCGAGAACAACAGAAAAACAGTCAGGCCACGAACAACACCTCCCTGTGAATTAGTAGCCTCTTCCATTGACCCCATGACCTGGAATGTTTGTCATGTCTGATAAACGCCTTGTTCTACCACCTCAGCACTCACCCCCTGCCACTCTACCGAGAGAGTATTCAAACGACAATGAACATACAAAAACACGAATACACTACAACACAAACGTCCGGATACAGCGAAAACAAAACCTTCGTACACGTAAGAAACTAGTCATCGTTACAACTCGTTGTATACAGTTGATAGAGGGAATAAACTAATTCAGGGCTACTATTGAACCCTGCCACTATGTACCGTACAGTGCCCGGTCGCAACGAATAAACCATTATCATTATCGTTATCATTATTATTATCATTATTATAAACTGCAAACATATTTTTCTCTCTTAATCTTTGCTATTTTTCATGTCAAAACATATGGCCACGTCTGCCACGTAGCGTGCATATGCTGACCCAGGGGAGTGACGAATGGAGCATTTTGGCATTAAAACACTCCACTTTAGACAGCCGCTCGGAGAGGTGAGGCGAGTATTGACCCGTTGAGTTCGGTACGCAGACTATAGTGGGGAGATTTATTAGAGTGGGGCCCGTGCCCAGTTTGAAAGCCTGCTTACGAGAGCTTACACTACAACCGAGCCGGATTTTATCTATGTCCATTAAGCATATCCGCGGTCTTGCTGTGTAAGGCTGGATAAGCCAGGTTACACTAGCTATCGGTTGACTGATTGACTGAAAGGGGGAAGTTTGCAGCCAAGTACGTCGTTTTTACGATCTCTCCGACAGTGCGGTGTAACCATAAATGGTGGGAGTATTGTTTTGGGTCTGTCTATATGTCTCTGTGTGTCTGTCTGTGTTTCCAGAGTTTTCTGGCCAGCATAGCTGAAGAACCTCTAGATGGATTGTGATGATATTTGATATGTGGGTAAACGTTGACAAGACGAAGGTCATGGTTTATTACCTTCGCCGAGAAGGTTATGCAGAGGGTAGCGTTTGTTTGTCTGTTTGTTTGTAGTGGCACAGAATAACTCAAGAACGCCTTGATGGATTGTCTTGGTATTTGGTATGTTGGTAGGTTTTGATGAGACCTAAAAACGATTAGATTTTGGGCCCCCTAGCGGCTTCTTACGGTACTGCAGCGGAACTTCCTGGTTTGATATCTCGTGTTCTGGACATGCTATGGAAGTTATTTTTGAGTGGTAGATAGATCTTTGGACCGAGAGTAAGTGGTGTGGGTTTGGGCCCCCTAGCGGCTTTTTTGGAACTGCAGGAGCAGGTTTTGCGTCTGACTTTGAAAGGGAATAACTCAAGAAGGGCTTGATGGATGGTAATGAATTTTGGTAGGTTGATAGCTTGAGTGATGATGTACATGATTAGACACCTCTTATGCAAATCAGTATCTAATTTGCATTATTAATGAGGAAAGTTTATACATCCGCCAAATTCCATGATAGGACTCTGAAACATGTGACATATGTAACTGAGGAAGAGAGAAATATTAATTGATATGAACTATGCAAATAAAGACCTCATTTGCATAATTAATGAGGAAATACTATAACAAGATGGGCTTGATGGATGGTCATTATTTTTGGTATGTAGATAGCTTGTGTGATGCTTAGTATGATTGGACAATAATTATGCAAATCAGATTTTAATTTGCATAATTAATGAGGCAACTTTAAAAATCCACTTTGTTCCATGATATGACTATTCAAATTGTAACTGAGGAAGAGAGAAATGTTTATAGATAGAAAATATGCTAATGTGGGCTAATTTGCATACTTAATGAGTAACTTCTCTAATTCCACACTGGCAAATGACGACATTTCATACATTCAATCCTTTTTTTTGGCATCGGGACATTATGTAAATGTAAAAATCGTTGAATCAAATTATGCTTATAAGGGCCTCATTTGCATAATCAATGAAAAATATCAGCATAACCTTCTTTGTCGAGCTCATAATTTCTTGGCCATGTTATATTTTAAGACAATCAACTGGTATGATTTATAATTGATGAGAAAGACTCCTAATACATCAGTCAAAAAGGTTAAAATCATTTGGCGAAGGTATGAGGTCGTGGAACTCTAGTTGGTACTGCAGAAGAACTCCCTTTTTTTAAAATCTTTTAACCTGGACATGCTATGGTTTTGATGTTTTGGTGGCAGATAGCGTTTGACGCGAGGAAGAAGTGGTGTATGTTTTGGTCCCCTAGCAGCTTGCTCTCGAGCAGGTTAAAGGGGAATATAGGGCTAGCAACCCCTCCAAAGTTAAATATATCTAAAGCTCAAGGAAACTTGCCGACCTATGTGCCACTAGAACCTCAACCTATGACTATGCAAAGGCCGGAAGCCCACACAGAGTTGTGTAATTGCAGTCTACGCACACACAGAATCAATGCGTTTCGTTCTAACCACAGTCATCTTCTGTCTACCCCGTCGAAAGCCGCTGACAACTTTCTTGCCTGAGTAGTGCTGACTGATGCCGTCTGACTTCTTCAATTTCACCCTATGAATGACGCATGTTGGAATAGATCAGAGTGAAAACTGTACAGGTTTGAAGGATGACCGGTTCATTCCAGTCGGTTGATACCATCTGGTGAAGCTCTGGTGTGTATTTCCGCTGTTCTTTTACAAACTCCCCACGTCTGAATCACCAATAACCTCATTTGTCACTGTCCGGTTTCTACTGTGATACGCTCCTTCTCAATTCGCCTTGGGAGGAACGTAAATCGAAGGCTCTACTTCTAAAGCTACTTTATTACACTGCTGGAAGTTTTGAAGTTATTTTGATCAAAACTCACCGAACCCTTTCCAGGATTGTGCAAAACTTATCATCAATATTGAACCGGTTTTTCGTCTTGCTTCTTTTAAGAATTTGATGACAGGTTACGTTGTTTCAAGTTCCCCGAAAAAGTTAGGTGAATTTGATAAACGTATGTTTTTACTGTGGTATATCGTCGAAGATCTGACAAGTTTGCTACAGCTTTACTGTCTCTTACTGTACTTAATTAATGTTAATGTTTTTACGGCGTATATAAATGATGAATTAGCGGTGATGTATGTATATTGCTCACTTACACATAAGCCGTGACGTGAGAAATTGGGGGGTGTCGATTGAACGTCACCACTGGGAAAACGTAATCCCGTACTTTGATTAAAAATACAGAGAGCGACGTCTTAGGATAATACGTCTTAAAACTTTCTTCTTGTGACGCCTTTAAGACATGCCTTGAAGTGAAAGTGACTTTTGCTTTCACTTCATTTTTCACGCATAAGAATTCATATTTTGTTCTTAAGACCCGTTGAAACAGAAATCTCTTCCAGTCACTAACAAAGGGTAGTGGATGCTACCTTAAATTATAAACGTCTGACCGTTGCAAAAATCTACCCAGTTTCTTGCGTAACTGTTATCATGTATATCTTATTACCTGAATGTCTAACATTCATCGACGAAAACATTCGTTTTGGGTTGCTCCCAATTTCTATGTCTCTCTTTGTATATTCTCAAATCCATCTCCTTTTCCATTCCTTCTCCCTTTTCTTCCTTTTCTTCCACAGCCCATTCTTATCCTCGATCCTTCTTCATTCTTCCACTCCCTCAATCATTCAGTCTTTCTTTCTTTATTTCTTCCTACCGTCCTCAAGACATTTGTCTTATTGCAGCAAATATTCTTAAAATCGATCACGACTTCTTTGCGTCTAATCAATCACAGAAGAGAAAATGAACATAGCACACGACGATATTCATTTCACAGTTCACCTTTCCCAGGGCCTATATGTTACACCCTTGCGTGAGTTCAGGTACTCTTAAAGTTTTCTTTTGTGTTTTCATACTCCTTGGACGAGTTACAGCACATAACAATCTTCAATATCAGCTTTCAGGATTTGTACAAAAGATTGATGCACACATACAAGATCAAAACTATCAGATTCGATATCGTAGGATTCATTTCGATCGATTTTGGCCATCCTAATGGTGTAATAACCCGGGACAGAATAGAAAGTATCGATTAAAGGTTTTATAGTCGGTCTTAATGGGGTAGGACACTAACTGAGAGACGGATCATCAGAATATAAAGCACACAGCAGTTATGTTGGCCCATCCATGCAAGGTAACAGCTGTCCAGATATATATGTTGGTCGTGGGTCTTATAGTCTCAAGCGGTCAGAACTTCGGCAGAACGTTTTACTTTCGCCCAAAAGGTTATATTTTCGGCACTGTTTGTGTATATGTTCTTTGGGTTGTTTGTGCGTTGTTGCCAGCGTAACTTCAGACGCTGTGGATTGATATTTGGTATTTAGCTGGGAAGGGCAAACTCGATTATGGTCCCTCTAGCGTCTCTCTATAGTGCTGCAACAGAATGTCTGGTTTTTGAATCTGAATGAATGTATTACTGATCAAGAAAGACTGTGAAATTTGCTTCTTCTTTTGTTTGATATGTTTTCTTCAGAAATGTAACAAAGATCTGTATATTAAATGTAGCCTCTGCTCTCCTGTGCTGTGTACTGGTTCAAATAGGTACAAAGATACTCCCAAACACTTCTTAAAGATGGGTGATATTGATCCGGAAACGTTCAAGCTTATGCCATGATCGCAGCGCCTGCCAACAGCTGATTCACAACGGTGTTTCAACATTTGAAACTGAGAGAATAGCTGCTGCTGAGGCAAAGAGGGGGCCCCAGGCTAGGAAAGCTCGCTAACAAAATGATTTGACTATACACTAGTAGACTCGCCCTGCTCTATGGTGTGGCTGTCAACACTGGTTCAAACCGATTGCATATGTACATGTCTGTTCTGCCCTAAAAAATCTAACATCGATTTTCTATAAAGTAGTTCACTTGACATGAAACAAAGTCAGTCACATGCAGAAATTAATGTTCCATGTAGTTATTTTATAGAGAATTCATTTCTTGGCATGAAAAGGATGCGCTAACGAGGACGTGGTCATAAAAAAGGTGCTATGGAATCAATTTCACGGGGATATTTGTAACGTATGACCTGTTTTCTAAATGTCGTTTTTAACGCACGATTTAGTCTTTCATACGTGAATGAAGAAAGGGGAATCTACAACGCAGAGGTAGAGATAAAACTGTTTTGATTCGGTCGAGCTGCATTTTATTACGTTGCCAATTTCAGCATCACATCTTTATTATGTAATTAACATTGATACTGCAAAGAATGGGGACTTACTGCAACGAGAGTATAGATGGTGTGTTGTTTTAAAGCCTAACAAGAACAATGAAAGAGTGCATAGTGTCCATGCAAGTTGCTCGTTGGCGTATTTCTAGGGCAACACATATACAGGGCATAGGTATTTCTGACTTTACCTTCGTGAAAAGGTATTGTTTTCGGTCCGTGCGTTTGTCTTGGTGCGTGTCCGTAGTTATTTGAATATTGTAGAGTGACAGGGTAGGTTAGCTTGGCCCATTTTCCAAAGTTGATTCCACGGGAAGGCAATAAAATACAAAGACAGAATTGGAGAGAAATTCAAAATAATGAACATAATCAAGAAATTCACAAAACCTCCCGAAGATACTTGGTAAGAGATCTTCAATTTCTTGTCTTAATACGATGTTCTATAATAACATGGCTGACATATTGGCCACCCTACGAAATGCCTCTCATGAATGCAAGTCCATTAAACGTGATTTAAATTCGCCGCTGTGATTTATCAAGATGCAACTGGGTCACTGAGTCTTAGACTAAAAATACATGAAAGATTAGGTGAGATATTCAATTATTTTTTCTCTCATCCAAATTATGCTCGCCCCCTTTTAACACCGGTGTTGTTCCATGCTCTGAGACCCCGTGACGTAGATTTTACCTCCCGACGGAGACATCATAGGCTATTCATGCTTTGAGCTTTCAGAAGGTGGCTTCTGTCGGTCACTGACGCCATTTGCAATCCATCTACTTTAGAAGAGGTCAATAGAGGTCACTGCTCTAATGTTGTCATTAGCAAAACCTGTGTCCTAATTTACAGAAAGGAAGGATAGAAGGCTTTGGCTTTTTAGGGTTGCGACGAATTTTCTGGGTTAAGTTGACTAAGACCTCTTTTAATAACACAGACAAGTTCATGTACAACCAACAAATCGCCGGTTTACATTTTAGACAAAAGAATATTGAATATTCTGTAGCGTACAATATCCCACTAACCTAGGCCTAGCCCTTGGTCTTACACAAGGGAACCACTCTACATTATAATATATCTTATGTTCGAATCTATCTTATACACCAGAGCTTTTGATACGAGTTGTAAGTCATGCCTCAACTCAGTCCATTTGTGGCTGCCATGGTATGGTATTTGAATGTGATACTATTCTGATTTTTTCAAAGAAGCACTTTATTGCACGACAATCGTTAGGTTAGGTTAGGTTAAGTATGAAATGATACGATTTCCTTGTAGACGATTCTATTGGGGATATTTTGTATCTGTAATCTTGAATTGATTTTTGAGACAGCAGACCAATCTATATGACAGATGACAGCGTTTGCCTCGGTAGGTTTCGAACCCTGAACGTCAGTTCACCTAGCTCATTACGGCCTGTAGCCTGCACGGTCTGGGAATGTCTATGACATATGAATGACATCCTCTGGGAACCCCAAAACTGATGCGAGCGTGCGAATGAAAAAAAAGTTTAAAAATTGCCTTCATAATGAAATCTACCTGGTCAGGAAAGTTGAACAAATGACTAAATACACGAATAATTCTAGAAGTATACTAAATGATGGATTATTCATTTTTGGTCTTTCACGTCCTTTGAATCTGGCATTCTAGACATTGGTATCTGTTTCCCGAAATGTCTTTTTTGCAATTCAAGGCATGTATTCGCCCATTTTGTAACGGCTATGCACGATTTACAGTATGATAGAAAACTTTTTTATTCCTCAGGAAATGAACGAAAATTGATTGATGCGCGCGCGATTGTCATCAATATAATCAAATCAACATGGCCTAAAGAAGTGACGTATTGTGAAGGACGGCCTAATGGCTCGGAGTTCTCTTGAGGACTGAGTGTCGTCGGCGGTAATTATAAGACACTCGTAGTGCAAAGAATATGTAATAGCACAGAAAAAATCGTATTCCTTATAGAACTAGACAAACCATGTATTATAGACTCAGTATGTACATACATCTACAATTGCATTAGGAAGCGAGAGGAAATTGAACCTGTCCATACTACTTCTAACGACATATTGATTAGTCGTTAGAAGAAGTAGAATATCACGTTTTTAATATCGCTGTAATTATGCCACTGCTTTATCACCATGACCTGTACTTAGCTTGTAAGAGCATTCATCCATTGAAAGACGTCACCGGAACGTAAGCATACAAGCCAAAGTCGAAGGATGTCATTGTACGGTTGAGCTCTTGCTTCCAATTAATTGGTAACTGGGAGACCCCGGTTCTAATCCGGGGGAGGGCATCTTGGTTGGAACTGTATTCATCTTTCAGAAGGGACGTGTGGTGATGCGCTACACCAAAAGGTGGTTGTAGCGGCTATATAGATACAGATACAGGGTGACGTGAAATAGGGATCCGGTGATGCAGGGGGTGCCTTGATCGCGCTAGAAGGCACTCCTACAGCCGCATTTATTCAGTTGGGTACCTACTGGCTGCACTTCAGATGAATTGAATTTTTAATGTCATATTCGCGTATAAACGGTTGATGCCCCGTCTTATTATTCATATAGTTGTGTCCAAAGAGAGATCGAATGCAACGGCCATTACTCTGATGTAACGTTGACTCGGCAGCTATAATATGCTTGGAAACTAGGCTATATACCGCATGAGAATTACGTTCTAGAGACGTACTTATGGAATACCCGGCCATTAAACTCCTTTCACTGAGCACCCGGCTACAACACGACAAGTGTTCTCAATTGTGAGTGAGACTTGAGCACCACTATTCGGTAGAACGAGCGTGTAGAGTGAAGTTTGCCCAGTCACTCGAACAATCCAAACTGTACAGACATTTCCTGTCCCCTGTAAGATTGGAAGTGAGTGGCAGAAAGACCAGGTCATCTCACAAACTAAACAACGCGTTCTGTAGAACTGTGAGATATCACTCAAGTGCAATTCCATATATGATACGGTTGTTGAACAACATCTGATATATTGTTAATTCCAGCCCATTCTTTGATGTCGTACTTTCGTCTATATGCAATACTCCTGTTTGTCAAATTTGAAATGTTCTATATACCGTGTAAGTAACATAGGCTTTCATTGAAGCTATTTTAACCTGTCAAATGTCAGTAATTTGTATGTAAGTCATCTTGATATTTTAATACTTTGTCTATTGTAACGAAAACCCACGCAATTCAGCCTGTGGCTGCCATGTGGTGTTTCGCTGTTTGATTGTTTGAATCGAATAAAACCATTATTATAGAGAGACTGTATAGCATTGCTGAGTATGGTCCTTATGATACAATTTCCGCCCAAAATAGTGGATGTTGAGTGGTACTGCGTGTGGTTGACCCGAAAATAGCATCTAAAGTATCCTACTCAGCGATGTTTCACATCACGTGGCCAGTCGTTTTGTACACATTCTCGACCAAATTTGTACCAAATGGTGTTGTTCAGATGACGTTTAAACTAGCAGCAGATTTTGGAATTAGATTGGCTGATAATTGAATGTCTTTCATAGTAATGTAAATGCAATATGCTCCAAATATATATCCAACTCATCGACACGACAGCTACAGAGATAATACCGTTGTTTTATTAACGTACTAAATAATTGCCATTTAACTATGTGAAATTTTGCAGTGGTACTTTAGCTGTGTGTAGCAGGCCTATTTATGGATAAGCGAGTGACAAATGGTTTATGACAAGGCTGAACCAGACTACTATAAATGCTAAAGATAGCCATGTCACAAGGACGTGCTTCCACACAGCCGTTTGACAAGCTTATCTTGTCTTTGGAGCAAGAGGTTAATAAAAGCAATAACGTAGTGACTTTATGCGTAGCTAAATCCTGTTAAGAAAATACGCTCAATCCAAAACTCATCAAAACGTATATCCCAAACCTGCCAGTAGTCGACAATCTTCGTTTATAGTATCAGTGGTAAAGAGAAGCGGTCAAACGTTTGTGGTTAAGATTTATAAGCGGGGCGATGTCCTGCTGTCCATAAAAAAGACTGATAGTTTCCTTCCTGACAAAATCACCGATCCCTAAGCCTGTCGGCGTCTAGACATCAGAATGTAATCTCTTCAACTGCACTCGTAATGCTGTAAAAGTACTCGTTATGCCTTCCTACTTCCTTCTCTATACATCCAGTTAAGCGTGGCTCAGAGGCGACTTTACTATACTATTGATCACATAATCTCTCTACGACATTGCCATTACAATGTCTTTCACCATACCGATACAATCCGCGGGGGAATCATTCTTAAAGTTACACGATATCATTCCATATCAGATATAGGATATCAACTATCTTTCCCTCTAGCTCTAGCCTTGTGTAATATCGTTAAAGGTTTTATGTATTATGGTTTCAGTGCGGAGCGTGAATGGTTTCCGAACAGACATACTTGATTTCATGAATTGAATCTTAAACTGGTGCAAGCGAGAGAAGAAAATCAGTAATTAGGACAGTTGTGAACTAATTGAACACACAGAACAGGCAATAAGTATAATAGGCAATAAGTTCTTTATTCTTTTTCCTTCGGGAGGTCTTGTTGCTGAATATTGAACACCTTCACACATTTTGCCTTTGTTTCTTTTTATGCTCTACGAGCTTGTCGCAAATCTTCGCATGTAGTTCTCAGGGGACATATTTTCCTTCTTCATGTTTTGAAAGGCAGACACGCATGCGCGCGTGGGTGACATCCGTAGAAACAGGTTAATGATATTACTGACGTCACGTACTGCAGTCGAAATTGATTATCCCGTGGAGGTAGCTGCAGGACAATGAATGAGAATCAGACCTAATCCCTCGGCAGACAGTCGTAAATGAGATATAACGCCCACGCGTCACTATAACTGCTCGTGGTCCCAGGATATTATTGGACAGGCTTAAAGTGGAGCCACACAGTTTAATGTAGCTGGCTGTCGGGACTTTTCTTGCCCGGAAGTTGAAAACGACAGCTCAGTAGCAGTCCACTGTGTTCTATTGCAGTCCTGCTGGACTTTTCTCGCCCGGAAAGACGACAGCTCACATATTGACAAATGTGTCTGATCTCGACGACCCACGAAAGTCTGAGGAGAGACCACGGGGGACAATATACGTCATCAAATGGCTGCGACTGGCGTAATCCTAACTTGGCCTCATGACCATAGCTTTGGGCTTCACATTACGCTGACATACTCTGCTATATTGATCCATCTATTAAGTAAGGTTAGACAAGTTTCCGACTCTATAAGGTTATTCAAAGTAAAGCATGGACGGTCTCTTCTCCTTTTGGCTTCTGAGGACCAAAGGAGCAGTTTACCAGCTGGTTCGCCATGGCGAGTAACAAGACCAGCGAGGCTCAACCGACGGTAGAGATGGATGGAAGGGTGCCATTGAGTTGTTTGTTTATTGTGTGTTACCTCCAAGTTTTCTTGTATGTATCTAGCGGGTATAACCGCCCTTTGCGGAGCACACCTCCTGTTGAGTTACATATAGTAGACACAAGTAGTCTCTACCAGACTAACAGCGTCGGCTATAGAGAGAACATTTGCCGGGGGACTTTGGCCATGGAAGATAACATTTCCATCCGCTGTTGGATGGTTGGACTGATAGAGGCTACACGAATGTACTTGTGTCTTAGCCTCTACCAGTCTCTGCGGGTCGCTGGAAAAATAGTAGAAATTGGCCAAATAGAGTCAATTGTATGAAGGGAGTCGGCAACAGAGAGAGGGTCAAATAGGCAACTTTGCGGATGGAAATGTTATCCTCCATGGCCAAAGTCCCCCGGCAAATGTTCTCTCTATAGCCGACGCTGTTAGTCTGGTAGAGACTAACATTCGTGGCTGTGCATGTGTTTCAGTGGTCTTCATATTACCTACGCACACGAAACTGCAATTAGAACGCTCTTATTGAGTGTTATACTGATTGTCTTAATTGATTTATTGATTACTGCCGGTGAGAAATTTTCTCAGGCGGCACGGGGCTAGACTTTAGTTAATCAGGTCCCCTCCCACGTGGATTCATAATGAGTGAGTTAAGCATAGTTTGTAAACGCCGTGACGCACGAGTGCGGACAGACAAATGGTATCGCCATCAGTTACACAGTCCGCAGACTTTGATGTTAACCATATGTCGAGGGATCAACACTTGGAAGCTCGTGTCGCATCCCTTCTAATTCTAGAAAATATCAAGTGGTCAGACCATTCAACAGGCAAACAAACCGGAGCCTATATGACATGGATTTTAAGCTAGGTATAGGTAGCTGCAGGATTATACCTCAGAACGCCTGATTCTGTTGACGCCAGACGCAAAATAAACTCTATTTTGTTTACCTTGATGAAAAAAATTAAAAGAGAGCACATGTAATTTGTATCGTAGCGCTGTTCCAACCATGAGCCAATAGCTCATCCATGGCCGACAAGAATACCCTGTCTTTGGTACTGAACACAATGTTAACTTTTGCTGCCTAATAACACCAGGTACTATGGATGCTAGACGCAGAAAAACTTTCATAGTTGAAGGTCATTGCGACAGAATGAACATAGTGCACAATAATGGTACATGTAGTGATTCTATACCATGGCACTGTTCTAAACATGACCCAAGAGCCAATTGGAATGGTCTCTCCTTAGTGCTGAACACAATGTTCTTCTTCGCTCTTTGTGAGAGTTGATAGGATTAATAGGATAAAGGTATTCAGTTGCGGTCAACACTCACAGTTCAATAACGTGCGACAGAATAAACATAGAGCGCAAAAAATGCAGTAATCTATACCATGACACTAAACATGAGCCTATAGCTAATTCATGACTGGAATTCCCTGTCCTAAGTGCTGAACTTAGCTCTTTGTGAGGGTTGATTGTATAAGTAGGATAAAAGTCCTACGGCGCGGCCAACACTCACAGTTGAATATGATGCGACAGAATAGACATAGAGCGCGATGAATCCAGCATTCCATTCCATAACACTAAACATGACCCAATAGCTAATTCATGACCAGAATGACCCGTCCTTGGTGCTGAGCACAATGTTCCTCTTAGCTCTTTGTGAGGGTTGATTATATTAGTAGTATTTACGTTTTCAGGCGCGGTCAACACTCAGAATTGAATGTAGTGCGACGGAATGAACATAGAGCGCGAGGAATCCAGCATTCCATTCCATAACACTAAACATTAGCCTATAGCTGATTCATGACCTGAATGCCTTGTCCTTGGTGGTGAACGCAATGTTCTTCTTCGCCCATTGTGAGAATTGTTGAGTATTATTGATAGGATAAGTAGGATAAAGGTCTTCAGGCGCAGCCAAGTCTCACAGTTGAATATAGTGGGGCAGAATGAACATAGAGTACACGAAATGCTCCACCCTTGATGCTGACCACAATGTTCTTCTTCGCTCTTTGTGTGAGTTGATGGTATAAGTAGGAGAAAAGTCGTGACCACTTGCAACACTCACAGTTGAGTCTAGTGCGACAAAGTGGACATTACTCTATACAATTGCCCATATCCTCAATAGGAAATGGTCATGGATAGGGCATACACCAGGCCCTGACCTGGAATCCACAGGGTAAGAGGAAGAGAGGGCGGCCGAAGAACAGCTGGAGGAGAGACACAGAGGAGGAGATGAGGAGTATAAACAGCAGCTGGCATGACCTCAGAAGGAAGGCCCAGAGACGAGTGCAGTGGAGGACTATCATCGGTGGTCTATGCTCTGATAGGGGCAAAGGGCCTAAGTAAAGTAAAGTATACCATTGCACTGCAAATGAACCTAGAGACCATGCAAAACCAACTGCTCCTGCCCTTGGTGCTGAACACAATGTTCTTATTTGCTCTTTGTGATAATTGATTGGATAAAGTCTTGAGGCGTGGCCAACAATCAGTAAAGTATAGTGCGGAAGAATGAACATAGGGCACAAAAATGCCCTGCCCTTGGCGCTGAACACAATGTTCTTATTTGCTCTTTGTGAGAATCGATAGGATAAAGTCTTAAGGCGTGGCCAACAGTCAGTAAAATATGGTGCGACGGAATGAACATACAGCACAAAAATGCTCTGCCCTTGGTGCTGAACACACTGTTCGTATTTGCTCTTTGTGATAATTGATAGAATAAAGTCTTAAGGCGTGGCCAACAATCAGTAAAGTATAGTGCGGCGAAAAGAACATACAGCACAAAAATGTTCTGCCCTTGGTGCTGAACTCGATGCTCTTCTATCCTCTTTGTAAGAGTTGAGTGGATAAGTAGGATAAAAGTCTTCAGGCGCTGACAAGTCTCACAGTTGAATAGAGTGCGACAGAATAAACATAGAGCACAAAAATGCTTTGCCCTTGCCCCTTTGTAAGAGTTGATTGGGAACGTAGGATAATAGTCGTTTGGCGCGGCCAAGTCTCACAGTTGAATATAATGCGACGGAATGAACATAGAGCACAAGAAATGTTCTGCCCTTGGTGCTGAACTCAGTGTTCTTCTTCCCTGTTTGTGAGAGTTGAGTGGATAAGTAGTAAAAGAGTCTTTTGACGTGTCCAGACTTGACTAACCATCTGTCTCCATCATTAATTGCATCATCCATCCTTGTCTGCGGGTCTTGTTCTGATGTCATGATTGCGTAGTCTAACAATGGCGGGTTAACTCTGCCGTAGGATAAGCCGTGACCATTGATTCGATTGCCTCTCTAGCCCTCTATGGCCTGTATTAGCCCTATTTCTGTATTAATGCACGTTTGATGGAGCCTTAAGCCCCCTTTCTCCTACGTAAATTGGTTAATCGAAGAATCCCGTGCTCTAGGAAATTACGTTTGCCGTATCAAAGTCAGATCGCGTCTTCGCATTTAGCGTTTATCATGTGGGTTAGTGTCTGCTGTGCTTTTTTCCCACGGGGGTACATTTGATGTTAATGTTTGGCGACATTTTCGTCCACCCCCCACCCCACTTCTTCCGGCTGTCTTCGCCATGTGGCGTTCAATTTCGTCAATATTGTCATCAAGCCACTGTTCATTCATTGATTTTCTGTTCCTTTTTCCACAACCTATAGGGTCACACGAATTTGCCACCCAGGACTGTTGCTGTTTAAAGCATTTTCAAGGAGTATGTCAAATTTTACTCACAAAAAAAACTGAAAGCGTAAACATATACAATGATCAAATCAACGTATCGTCTTGCAAACGCCGTCCAACTAGTTCAGTCTTGAAGACCATCTGCGCTGAGAACAAACGGAGCATGAAATGATTCCTTATCCTGGCATTAGAATTTCGAACAGCGTGTGTACTGTGCGCATAGAGGGGCCCATAAGAACGGAGGTCATATCCCCTCGGAAGGGATATCTTTCTAGATGGGACAGCGGCGGGCGAAATACACACCCTCGGCGTGGTTTCAATTTTAATTTGAAGCGCCTCAGTGTCAAGGACTCTGACTTCCAATTCATGGTTCTCTCCCAGATGTGAAGTATTCTCGACTTAATTTTTTTGCTATCGTTATACGTGACTCTAACCGATGAACTGCAAAGTGCATATTCTTTTAGTTTCACTTCATTATGGCTATGTGACACGGTGACCGTAAGTTCTTTACGTACATGTGCAGTCAAACTAAGATCGTCATTCCACTGGATAGAGAAAGGTGAGGGAACAACATTGGATTTGTGTGACCTACGATGTTATGAATTCATGTAAAAGTATGATCTGAAAGACAAAAAAAAATCACACGACTAGTCGACTTTCAAAACCATACTTCTCTATCGGCAATATTCGTTTGAACTTGTAACGAGAGTTTTGGTCACTCAATTGCCGCCTTAGTGAAAAGGGAATATAGAATAGAGGGCAAGGCCGGTAAATCCAGTTAATGAGCATACCGTCTTGTGAAATTATACATAGTCTTGTGTACGTTTCCAGTGTCCTTTAGATATACAGAAAAAACGTGTATTCACACGTTCCTATCTTGTACATGTTGTTAAGCAAGACATGTAGATAAAAATTCCATGCATTCCTAAGCGAGAAGCCACGCCATTTCCTTCACCAGGGGAGTCGTCAAGCTTCGGGAGAATTCGGCACCACTTTAAAATGATTTGACAGGCGTTGTTGAACTCAGCCTGATCTTATCCGTGAGCCCTCGCGAGATTTCGCCATGAATAACATTTGCAGAGATATTTCTCTGGCATTGTCTCCAGTCGCCAGATGGTCCTTCATGAATGATTCCACCGGTGCGCGTTATAAAGGGTGCCTGTGAGACGAGCGCCCAGCGGAGGAGGGTGTATATGAAAAACTGTTGCCCTTCCGACCTTCCTCTGTGTGAATGATGTCCTTGGACTAAGGGGTTGAACCTCTTTTGGTGCGGGAAGACTTTCGTTTCCGCGCTGGCAGATGTTAAAAAAACTACTTACATTATGCGATCAATGCAGAATTTATATGAAATACCACGATACTTCAGTGGTCCGACAAAATCCCTCTACATTACACGTACATTCGATAGAAGATATCATGAAAAGTTTAAGCGTCTCTTCTAATCACAGCTTGATACTCTTGGTAGAGACAAATGCGGATACACCACGAATAAATCAAGCAATCTTTCGGTTTCTTCCATTTTCTAACCCTTTGAAAATTTATGGGACCTCTACAAAGCTTTATGAATGTACGGCAAGAGACCTGTAACAACACAAGCATGCATTTGTTTGATTGGAAAGGCATGTTGTACACCAGAGAGAACTAAACAAGCCCTTACGGAAGGATGTGCCATGTCCTTGTTAAGCTAATATCGACAAATAGCAACGCAATCTCCGTCTGTATCGCCCCGCCATGACTCGTTAAAGAAAATAAAGCTGTCTGGTTTTCTCCTCTTTCACTTAAACTTAAACCTGCAAGCGTTCGCCAGACTAACTGCCAGTCGTTACTTTATCCGTTTACAGTTGTAGATGGTACTATCTGATGGGAAGCGTTTGCTTGTTACGCCTTGCTTCTCAACTCAAGTTGAGTTTGATTACTCTTAGTGTCTGTTGAGGTAAGGAGAAAGCCCCTAGCTGAAATAAAAGCAATATGCGATTTGGAACCAGCAGTGAGTCTGAAGTGCTTTAACAATCAAACGGTAGTGATTGAAAAGTAATATAAACATAGAATTCAAAGACTTGCTAGAATATGTATGTTGTACGAAATGTACCTGTTCATATTCATTTGGACGACTAAAACGTTTACATACATTTTAACGATGATATATGAACGTTGAATTCAAAGTACTGGACTATAAGTGTGCGCGTGCAGTATATGGCGACATATTCGTCATATTGAGTGTCTAAAAGCAATGAAAGAAATTTGCTCAACATGGAAGTTCCACCATTTGCACGATCACCTAAATGGTTGTTTCTATATTGATTTCTTCTTATCTGATTAGAAAAATCTTCCTGCACTTCGTGTTTTTCTATGCCTTTTTAGCATTTTGTCTGAACTGCTTTTGTTGGTCAATAACAATCCTGAAATATGGCACCCTACAAAATGCATACCAACCAGTGCCCATCAGACCTGAAGAAGTTGCTACCTCAGCCGTTCACACCCAGAGGTACAACATGATCGAGCCTAGCTATGCCAAGATACTCACTCACTCACTCACTCACTCACTCACTCACTCACTCACTTACTCACTCACTCACTCACTCACTCACCCACTCACTCACCCACTCACTCACTCACTCACTCACTCTCACTCACTCACTCACTCACCCACTCACTCACTCACTCACTCATTCACCGAACCTGTCTCCAGAACTCATTCAACAGGCAGGACATTCACACATGCAGCAATCAGTACCTGAAATGCGCCCCCGGACTGTGTGAATCGGGCCTTCAATCCTTTGAGACTCGAGCTATCTCTTAAGAAAGCAGGAACACTAGGCAGCTATGAACCTCTGTTTGGTCACTTGATCGCTATATCTAGTTTCTATCTTAACATTCATATTGTTCCCATCAGCATATCATAGAAAAAATAGGACATGTGAAAATATCACCGTGCCGTTATGCGTGCCGTCGTGCGTGTATACCATGGTGGCAGTACCCAGTGGCCTGTATAATAGTGCTGCAGTCGAGGTTACTGTTAACGTACTTTCCGGGCAGCATACCCATTTTACGCCTGTGCGCTTTTAGATTGGGCAATTTTACACACTGCTACTGTGTAAAACTGTCTGGTGCTTCCCCTAAGCGGAAATCGCTTACGGAAAATGATAGTAATACATCGCGATGGCATTGGTGGTTTTAGATTTTAATGGTCTTCAACTACTTGGTACATTTATAGAGGCTGAGTGAAGGGTGATGCAGTGTCGGCTAATGGGTTTCAGAGCTTTCCAGATAGATGAGTGATACTGGTAAAGAGCGTATCTTTCTATGAGAAGGAGCAAAATTCTTGCGCCATCCGTTGCGGTGGTCATTTCAGCACCAAGGGCAGGACAGGCGGCAATGCGGTCTTGTGGTTAAAACTTAGAATCTGAAGATTCAGAGTTTGAATCCCTGGCAGGTCCCTAAGCTGAGGTGAAAATGAGTACATAGCTTTTATTAGAGGCGTCTTCTTGGATGAGATGTAAAGCTGGAGGTCCGGTTACACCTCGAGCACGCCCAAGTCAACAGAAAAAGAATACTTCCCGGTGTAAGTGAGTCGTTCAAACGTAGCGGTCTCTTGGTTGACATCATGAAAAAGTGAAAAATTTGAGAAATACACTCAAAGAGCAATACACACCTTTGTCAAATCTATGTTTATGTGCAATCCGTAATGAAGTCGAACGTTTTCCACAATAAAGCAATGTTCCTTCAGCTGTAGCTAGATTCAAATTTCAGCGGATATATTAGTTCTATTTTGTATTTTAGCAAGGATGACTAAGACAAAGCTTACCTTTCGTAGCCATTTTCTTGCTTTCATGAAAGAAAATAACGTGAATATTGTATAACTACAGTAGTAATATTACCAATCCTTATGGGTAGAAACTTTGCAGTGAGACCATGCAATAGATGAACATCGACCTTCAAATAATATATAACGCAAATTCAGAATAGTATATCACTTATTATTGGCATTATGTAGCCATTATAAAAGAGGGCTGCCGATAGAGCCTGCTGGGCCGACCTAACTGCCTCATGTGTTAGACGACACGGGAGCCCCTAAGTCTAAGTCTAAGCCATTACACCACAAGGTCACGATATCCGTATCAGTCAGTTCGGGCCTCCACGCCACTCTTTCACCTGATCCGCGGGAAATCTATGGGTTCAGCGAGTCGTATCCCCGGGGAACCGTCTCTGTCAATGTTGATCCGGGGAAGCCATGGGTGCTTGGTTAACGGGGAAGGTGGATGAAACACGCATTAGAAAGTCTATTTGGTGGCGACTTGCTTTAGCAGTTACCAGCAATATGGTTGTAATTATGCTAACGTCACATTTCCCAACCGGGGCCCGGCCGGACTGTTCGTGCAAACGAACGATTAAAGAGTATGTCAATGATCGATGAATATGCACGAAATGGGCTCTTGAATAATTTTTGGTACGTTTTGTGTTTTTTGCTGTCCTTTATATAATACTTTTCGTCCCCAAAGACTGCCCGGTCCGGCCCCGGGTTAGAAATGTGACCCAAGCATTACGTGGTGCTGGGCCGGTGTCGTGCCCAATAAATGCCTGGCAAAATAATTGTCAGATGAGATACTGCGCCTGCGTAGAGTTAGGGTAAGGTTTAGGGTCAGCCTCTATAGCACGGCCCCTCCTCACAAAATCAGTTCATTGTCATTGATGTAGATCGTGTAATAGGCTCGTTTTGATTGACATAGATAAAGAAGAGGCAAAATTATGCATTTCATCATATCTTAGCGTCATACCATGATATTTTTTTTTAAAATCCACAATGATGAGTTACAACTTACAATAATTACAGCTTTTACAAAGTAATAGTTCCGAAAATGATATATAGGCTCGTTTCGATTGGCAATCGTATTTTAGTGTCATAACATAACATGATATATTTTCTTTTAATTCCGCAGTGATCAGTTAGAGAAACTTACTATTATAGTTACAGCTTTTCCAAAGTAATAGTTCCGAAAATGATTTATAGGCACGTTTTGATTGACATTGATGCAGATATGACAAAATTATGCATTTCAACGTATCTTAGTGTCATAACATGATACATGTATATATGCATACAATGATGAGTTAGAGAAACTTACTATAGTTACAGCTTTTCCAACGTAATAGTTCCGAAAATGATTTACAGGGTCGTTCTGATTGACATACTGTAGATTTGGCAATATTGTACCCTTCGTCGTATATTACTGTCATAACATGATATATATGCTTTTAATTCCGCAATGATGAGTTGGATGAAGACTGAATCCTGGGGAATTACTTACTATAATTACAGCTTTTACAAAGAAATGGTTCGGAAAATTCTTCGAGGAAGGATTATAAATGGCTTAAAAGTAATCTACATTCCAATTCGCTTATAAGGTATTCAATCTATCCGCGCTTTGTGAGATTTAAATGTCAGTTCCAAAGACATGAAATTGCAAAAGAAATGAAACAAAATGATCATTTGCGATCTGTTATGGCAAATCGAAATTGTTTGCAATAACTGCCTTGAAATTCCATTAACCTTTCTGATATGAGGAACTTACCTACTGATGAAAATCTACTGCATTGATTATTTTACTGACGTCATTTACTGGTAGCCTTTTTAACTATGCGGGACGAAATGGTTTTTCATCTGCCCTTCAGAATACCAAATGTCAGGATGGACTTGGAAAGCATCAAGGTCATTGATAGTCACGTGAGTCAGAGTTAAGGAGATGTGTGTGTCATGTGCACACTTGCTTTCATCAGCATTTTGCGATATATAACAGGATTGAACCGTAATTTACTAACGTTCTTCCGTTCGTTTGTTCAGACCGCTGTAGTGCCTAGTGGCACATTGGGCAGCATGTTGACTCGCTGTTTCAGTGACAGAGAATATTTCTACAGGGAGGGTTTGCTAGTCCTTCCCCTGAATTTACTATAACAGGGAGAGGGCTTTTCTCTACTAAAATACACCAGTCTCTGTCAAGGAATGAGCGATCCGCAGCTTCTGTGACGTCACGTCATGCACGTGACCAGGTGAGAAGTGGATGGAAACTTACGGGAAGTTTATGGCGTCCCCCGTCTCTCTTCAGTCGACAATTTGAGTCCCATTTTTCCGTTGTGTTGAAAAAATACAATTTCACTTCTAATCGATGGCTACTCCCAACGAACATTTCAAAACAATAAATGAAGAACTTTTTTCGTTGAGAAACGTATACATTTCCATCCGGACAGTCTCACAACTCAGTGTTTTGTTTTATTGGATCCTGGACCAAGTTTTATATTTCCACTGGGACTGAGGTTTACTGTCAGAGTTCTAACCTTGTGCGGACTCAGATACATCTCGGGAAGACAGCAATTTTCCGTCCTGTAACTTTTACTGTGTATCGTGTTCGCCAGCTGTCAAAAAGAGTCATTGGGGGATACATCGCAATTTCAATGTCATAAGGTCCATAAAAGCAGGCTTTCCTCTTGTGACTCAAACCTCAGGTGATGGACGGGGTTCGTGGCAGATTTCTGTAGTCTCAGACTACTGACTGAAAGTTTCTGTCAGTTTGTCTATAAGTTTCATAGTTTTATACGATCATACATCGCACTTACTTTCCAGACCATAAGGTCCATAAAAGCAGGCTTTCCTCTTCTGACTCATACCTCAGGTGATTGATAGGCTTTGTGGCAGATTCTTAAAACTTCTGTTCGAAAGTTTTGCTCACAAGTCTGATACAATCGTCATGATTAAAGGGTAGAGTGATTGCATTGTTGGCCTTGGGTCGCAAGTACGATTTCATCAACTCCCTCACCAAATCATGCCAAAAATGACAAATGCACCTATTGCCATATGCTTGGCACTCAGCACTTTTGAGAAAGAGTATGGTAGTTAAATACACAGTGCTACGAGTGGACTACCTATAGTCCCTTGCTGAAGTATTATCTGTGCTACCACAGCTGTGTGGCCCAAGTTCTAAGGAAACTGAGATAGGTGCCGCCCTATACACCTTATGATGTGGGAAGGACTTCAACTTTTAGTGCTATAGTCATTTCGTAGGAAGAATGGCAGCCGGCATAAGTCAATTAGTAAGTAAGTCGCTACCGTTATAGTCATAGGCTGCAGTCAGCAATCAACGCACTCATTGTTAATGTTCATTCTATCTATACCTCATATATCGGCTTATCATTTGATGCACTGTTAAAGTTAGAATCCTTTGTGTATAGGGCAGCGCCAATCTCGGTTTCTATAGCCCTTGGGCCACACAGTTGTGAAAGCACTACAGCTGGGGACTAGTCCACTGTTAATGGTGTGTGTTCAACTAAGATGCTCTTTCTCCTAATTGTTGAGTGCTAAATAGAGAAAGTATCATGAAGAATCTTTTAAGATGTATTTATACCTAGAGGGACGGAGCGCGATCTTGATGTAAAATTCACAGACTGGGAAAATGTCATTTACACCAGATGTGCCGTCGAGGATCTTCAATAAAGACCCAATTAAGTGCGTTTACAAACGAAAAGTTCGCTGTCGCAAAACGCGAAGTAACCTCACAATGTCTATGCGCCATGGTGGAAAGTTTTACATGTACATGTGTCACGTAGCGAGGGTCGGTATGCCCAAGGAGGTATGCCTGAGAACTGTCGTATATTTGAAAAATATACAGTAACGTCTTTACACGCAGCGTACGTATGGTTGTCTATCAAAGCTGTACCAATGTGATTATGCACAGCTTGGCTTATCACAGTTGACGCAAATGCCATAGTTATAATTCGTAATTTGAATTTCAGTTGGGTTCCTGAAAACGTATCGTCTATGAAGGACTATCCGTCAAAATCTCAAGACGTCAAGCCGTTGTCACACAGCCAGCGACCCTCGGGCGAATTTCGTGATCGCCAGAAGGTCAACGAATTCCAAAATAGCCAGAGAGTCGAGCGTAATTTCTCCCGAAAATCTACCCTGTCACACTGCATGAATCATGGACTGTATGTCTGCTGGGAAAATCATCTGCCGAGGCGCTACGCTCCCCCATGGGAGCATGCTAGCCTCTACCAGGCACCTCGGATGGCTGGGAAAGTAGTAGAAATTGGCCAAATAGAGTTGATAGTATGCTAAGGGAGTCGGCTATGGAGAGAGGGTCCAATCTGCCATCCTAGAAGCCTGCAAGTGAAACCCAGGCAAACATTCTCCCTGTAGCCGGCGTAGTTAGTCTGGTAGAGACTAGGAGCATGCGGCCATGAGTGAGTGAGTGAGGCACTGAATGGAGGTCGGTGTCCTGTGAATATCGGCCAATCCTTCAAAATCGTGCAATGTCTGCCAGTGCTCGAGAGGGCACCGGCCATATATTGCCACCGAAAATGTCCTTTAGAGTTGACTTGTCGAGAGAACTTCTTTACTGCCGCGTGACACCTGCTTAACAACGTCTTCGTACCCGTGACATTGCGTACTGACTTGAAGGAAAGGCAATTTGGCGTTCGCGGAGGGTGAAAAATGTCCTGAAAGATTGTAGATAAGATATTCGTCCCAAACAAGGTGGCAGATATATCGGGTGGCCGTTATGACTTTCTCGCACAGACCATGCATCAAGTCCCAATCAAAACGTATCGACTTTTAGGCGGTACAAACAAATGGCGCTGGGATGGAGTTATGAATGTTAATGACACGGAGAGAGGGGGCGGCTGAGGTGTGAAGATGTGTAGTGTGTAAAACAAGACCCATTTCTGGGGTCACCTTGGTGCGTGTGTCTGGGATATGACTTGCTGTCTGAAATTGGCGGCTGCCGTCCCTGAATACGCCTTCATAGACAGCTCAAATGTGACTGTATGGATGGCATACCCAACAGGAATCGTTTTTATAGCCAGGAATCGTTTTTATAGCCAGCTAGTTTATACAGTGGAAGGCACAGGAGCCCCGGTGTCAAGTCAAATATCTGCCCCCGCCAAATATTTACCTCTGCATTGGTTGGGGGTTTCCAGTATACCCGAGGGGAGAGAAATGCCGTAAACCTGTGGGTTGATTTTCGTGACGAAGTCAGATTTTGGGAAGATGTGTTAGGCTAACCATAATCCTAGTCCTATGAACCTAACCCTAACTCCACTGGCACCAGGAACGACCCCTTACTCTTTTCCATAAGTGTGGTGGGTTCTTTAACGTGCTCGATGTACAGCTCTCCTCAAACACAAGACCTCCATCGGACTGCTTGACGTTTTACCTTCCTCTCTGTCCTCTATCACAGGCGCGTACGGCCTGCAGCTCTTCGCCTAGCTGTCTGCAGTAGATCAACCACGCCGCCTGTAACAGGATGGTCAACTATACACGGGAACGTTACACAGGACCTCTTAACATTTTTACATTACTGTCTGTCTTCTATCCCAGGCGCGTACGGACTGCAGTGTTTGGCCTGTCTGCAGCAGATCAGCCACGTCGCCTGTAACAGGATGGTCAACTATTAGCAACGTTAAGGCCCCCCCCCCTCTCACTGGACCCGCGGCACGCTGGCGGCGTCGATGCGGCCGATCGAATTGACAAAGCACTCAATGAATTTCATCCACAAAAAACGACTCTTTTTAAGTTTTGTGTGTTTTGTTGTCTTGTTGGTCATACTTGTACGTTTTGAATGATATTTCCATTATAATGTCAAGGGCAACACAAATCCAGTTCAGGTCGCAGCGACGCCGCCAGCGTGCCGCGGGTCCAGTGAGAGGGGCGGGGGGCTTAACACGGGACCTCCTAACATTTCACCTTATGTCTGTCTTCTATCCCAGGCGCGTACGGGCTTCAGTGCTTCGCCTGTCTGCAGCAGATCAGCCACGCCGCCTGTAACCGGATGGCGCCCCAGAACTGCACGGGGCAGGACGAGAACGCCTGCTACACGCAGGTGGAGAGGTACCTGCACACGGGCAAGAAAATCACAAAGGTAGGTAAAGCCCACTGCATGAAATGGCCTCGGATCCCGGTGGATACGTACAGGAATTTTTCTGCATTTTTCACTAAAAATGACGTTTCCACAGAAAATATCAAATTCGTCTGTCGTTTGAAGACAAGTCACCCCTATCCATCGGAAACATTGAATCGGCCAAAGAAGGACGTTTGGAAAAGCGCTATTGCCTTTCTGGGAACGATTCAGGTTCGCCCCGAATTGTAAAAAAAACTCCGAACCGAGACCTTGCGCGGACTGACTCTCTAGATCTTCGCCAATTATTCACCATATCTTTGCCATATCAAGGATTACAAATTCAGTACAATATTGATTCATTCTGCCAGTTCATTCTAGTGACGCTGAAAAAGAGTGATAGGTGTCACTCGAAACGTCCGGAATTAAGTCTCCGTATTTTATCAAATTGTAGAGATTGAATTATCTTTAGAGATATCGATCGTTTGATGCCTGTATGTATAACCTACATAAATGTGCTTTAAACTTTGCGTATTACATGTGGTTTCTGAAGGGTTGTTCGAACAGGATCCGTTGCCAGAAAGGCCAGTCCCTCAACCACGACTGCGACCGACCGCCGCGAAAGTGCACTTACTGCTGCGTGGGGAACCTCTGCAATAGGTCCAACGGTCAGCAGAGGGCGCTGTCGCACGGTGTGCTGATCATCACGTGCCTGGCCCTGACGACGGTGTTCCTCCCCACAACCACCATCGGATTGGATGTATGACAGTTATGTAGTACGACCAGAATCGTGAAAACTTTCCGTAAAACGTAGGCAAAGACGTAACTTCTCTGATTCTACCGCGGTTTCTAGTCAATGTTCAAGGATCAAATGACGTGCTGCGACATCAAAAAGTCCACATGCGCTTTGAGCGTGATCTGAATTTACAGGAATCTGACAGGATACTTTACAAATGTTCAGTCGGGGTCTTGTTATAAAGTACTTGATCCAGTCTGTATGAAGTGTTGTGTATATACGTTCGTCATTGCCATTGGCAGGATTACGCTTTCAGTCATGTGACGTCACTGAGTATCAGTCATGACGTCATATCAGTACCAGGACGACGTCAGTGACTCTCTGCAGCTTGCAACACATTGTATGATCGCAAGGTGGCGCACTTGAGTAACAATCTGTGTCACCTATTACTAGTATTTGTGTGTATTAAACACTGTAACTCCGTCCTCAGAACTCTACCAGTGTCGTTTAAAAAGTGTTGAAGGTAAGAATGAATGTAACATATCATACTGACGAAGAAACACATGTCAGTTGCCTTTTGTGAGTTAAATGTACGTTGGACTTGTAAACAACTGCTTTAAATAGAGTATGAAATTAGAGGTAGATGCAAGCTTTGAAAATTATATGACATGTTTCGTGACTCTGCAATTGATGTATATTTGGTCTTGAAATGTGAATGACGTGCCAAATGTGTGAATAATTGATATAGTTTTGTAGAAGCTCTCCTATAATCAACTTTGTATGTCTATGGCTGTCTTGATGAACAAGTGTGATAACACATGTAGATGTGTAAAGAATTCCCAGCTCAAAACGTGCGCTAAACATAAGTACAATGTTAAATGCATCTCAGCATTTTACAAAACGACCAATTCAAAATGCGTTTTTGAACTATTAATTAACTCTAACTGTAAAAATCAGCGTCAACTGCAAGTTGAGGACTGGTTTCTTGATATGTAATATGTGATCAAGTCCAAATGTTCACAACAATATTTTGTACACATGACATGCACATGTACTGCAGTACTTCACCTTAGAAGGGCCAAATGTAACGTTGGGTAACCTAAATTCGTGGGGTACTTAAAGTCGGGATTTTTCGAAAACGGGGTATTTAGGGATATGTGCTAGATGCAACATCAGTAATACCGCTAGAAATGCAAACTTGACAGACTAACGCATTCAGAACACTGTCTGAAAAGCTTCGATAACCATGCATTAGAAGTTGGCTACGTCAAAACCTCTCCGTCCCTTATTGACAGAGTCTGGGGGCTTCGTGGGAGACTCACACTGCACGGTTGTTCGCTGGTTTATAAGACATATGTCACATCTCCTGCCTGCTAAACACAATTATTTACAAGACAACTAATTAGAATCTCTTTTGCTAACCTACAACTGGACTCTAAGTGTGATCAATCATCAAAACTCCTCTCTGTTGCTACAACCTACGGCACGTGTATTTTCCCGCCGCCATATTGTTAACCAGAATCCTGTTGTCAAGCAGACGGCAAAGGTTTGTGAGGAACACTTTTTTGTCTAAATGCTGCGTGTGATAGTGGACTGAGGAAGATATTTTCCTCAAAGTTTGCTCCTAACACAACAAGGAACACATGGACATAGTAGTATTACCATTGCTACGGCATCCAGCTAACTTACCATGAATAATGTAACGTTACACGTTGCCCGATGATGACGATGGGCCGACTTTGAGTGAAGTTCTACCGACTCAATACACGGGTTGTTCCCGAACTGGCCTGATGTATGCGGTACGGCCGTTTTTTCGTGTATTTTTTTTACTTGGACACGTCTATATCCATAGCACTCTCCTCAAGCCAAGGATGGAACGAATAGCTGCTGTATAAAATGTGATTAGCGGTAAGATATTCAAGACGAATCTTCTCTCCCGAATTAATGTGCCCCCCTGTCCGACAACACTGTCATTGTGCGTGCGGCGGACGGTAGTTTCAAGTTGAAATATTATGGTGTCAGCACGACTAGAGACAAAATCTACCATATATATTATTAGTGCAAAGATAGTACATGATACTGACAGAATTATAGAAAAAAAGGATGGTTTATTGTTCTGCTAGATTGATTTCAGTCAACCATTATCGGAAAAATCCCGAATTTAGGTTACCCAACGTTACCACCAAAGATGGCAAAAAGGCTTAGCCTGGAATCCATCCTATTTAGCTTCCGGCCGCTACCCAAGCTCCGCTGCCAGGCAGCGGAGCTTGGGTAGCGGCCGGAAGCTAAATAGGATGGATTCCACGCTAAAAAAGGCTTAGAATCATGAGATCCCAACTGGAGCCTCACTTTGGTGCATGACCCCGAGCTGACCCTGGGAAATTCAAAATGGCCGCCGTAATTGCCAATTGGCAAGAGGGGAATTTGGGGGAGGTTTTGAATGTGGGGGAGGGGAAGCCTGGAACACAATCTATAAAGCAGAAACGTCAAACGTTTCAAGCAAAATTTAAAACATGCCCTCTCTGAAACTCGTATGTTGAATGGAATTAACCGAACCCTTATGTCTTAAATGTCTGCTATGGTTGCTTAACAGATTAATGAGATAAAGCTATGTGTTATGTCCGATGCCAGCCTTTTGATATAATGTTATGCTGTGCACTGTGGTGATGTGCTTGCTGATGTAAATAAAGTTGAAGTGTTGTTGTTTTCATTGTCCCTTTCCTTGATCAATCAACGTTAAAAAAAAAATTAAGCGGGTGCTTGTCATGTTGGTTAAGGTGTCAAAAGATAGCCTGGGTGCCATCCTCCCAAAGCGCCCTTACCAACTACTAGTAGTTAAACGGTTTAAATGTGAGAATCCCAAGACTAGTTGGTAAAAGGAAAGTATGGGAACCCCGGTTAACTAACTAGGATAACACACAGTCTTCTTTTGACCTGGAGGCCAATCTAGTTAGTTTACTGGGGTTAACTATGATTTTGGAGAGATGCACACAAGTTGGGACAGGAAAGAAAACATCAAATCATCTAGTTGATCAAACTCTACATGAGAGAAGGAAGCAGGCACATTTAGTCCTGCTTGACTAAGCTATTTGCAGCTATACATATTTATAACTACCTCACCTGGAAGATAAACCACAAAAGATGGCACCCATACCGGTAGGTAACAGTTTCTTGGCCAAAACAGTAGCCTCTATACCAGGCTCCAGACGTGGCTGGAAAGAGTAGACCCACCCGAGAAAACATGCATGTCAATGCGAAATGCGCCAGAAGTTGAGAAAAGTTGGTGTCCTCAAACAAAAAATTGTAACAGCCGGACATTCCAACGACCGAATCCAGTATTCAAATTTTCGATAGCGGTGCACTCGAAATGCATTCTAAATATTCTATGGAAGCCCGTGTGATAACCCAAAGTTATCACCCGGTCCGGAATTAACACCCGTATCATTTTGAGGCCCAGGTATGACATAAAGTAAAGTATAGAAACTGATCTAGATTAAAGAGATTAAGCGAGACTCATCATCAAGACTTGGTGCTTTTACATTTTTATTTTCATAATGTACAGGCGACAAATATAGACTCTCTGTTTTCATTTCAACAAAAATATAAATTCTCTGAACATGAATAAACTTGCCCAAACTATTTACATGTACAGTCTGCGCGCTGTAGTAAGTTGTACATACATGTAGTGATGAACAGACCTCAACAACTTTGTCAACCTTGTCTTTTTACTGCACTGTACATTACAACAGTTTAGACACCACAGAGGGTGCTATAATGAAGGGAAGGCAACAATCTCGCATTTTACAAAATGCACAGAACTTGAGAGGAAAAGTACTTACTTTCTCACTTTTAATAGCTGCCAATTTGTAAAAAAAAAAAACAGGGAAAAAAGGGAGATATCTGGACGCCACAACAAGGAATTTTAAAGATTCTGTGCATTTTTGTGTCTAGTAAACACATGCCTAACCTCCACAGCTCTTTTATACCTTTTGACCTTTACACTTTTCTTTTTTAACCTTCTCACTGATGCCTAACCCTGTAACCAATACAATTTTGTGCCCAAAGGGCTACTTCAGCAGGGAGATGGTTAAAGCCTGATACATTTTGGTGAGCTTTGTGCCAAATACAGTATTTCTGGGATAATGATGTTTTAAAGGCGCCACCTAGCCGCTCAACGAAGCACTGCATCAACATAAAGCCAGAGAGACAATCAAATTCCGGGGGTAGTGACATATTGCTGAAACAGTAACATGTGAATAGAACTAACTTAGTTTGTAGATACAGCACTCACCAAAATGTACCAGTTTCCAAAAAGTCAGTATGAACACCATGGCTGTCTCCAGGACCCGTCCCTCCGTCTGGAGATAGAAATTTGTTTGTCGGGACAGACAAAAATTCCACTTCGTCGTTCCAAAAAGTCTGAAGTTCATGACACAGAATTTATGAAAATGTCTTTTGGTCAGCTTGAAATTATCACTTTAACAACAAACACTATCAACATGGGCTCCCAAACATTGGGTGGGATGGAACAAATCTAAATCTGGAGACAGCCCTGATGAACATTATAAAAGAGCTGGGAATATTGTAGCCGTGTTTAGCCAGCTATAATTCTGCAAGAGTTGCCCTCCCTTCAACCTACAACTAAACACAAGGTGAGGGTCTGTGTGCTGATGGGGGATATAGCTGCAACAAATGTTTCACTTGAGAGGCCGCCATCACACACACATTCCCTCACAACAACAACAACAACTACTTCAGCTCTACTGGCCTTCGTGTCCGCCGTCTTTCCTTCCAAAATATACCCTGCATCTTTTAAATTGCACCTGATATGTACTTTTATACTATCAGATATAACATCTAACTAACATAATTCTACCAGGGTACATAGTCCCGCCACCCTGAAAAGATAATATGTCCAAACAGATCTCCAACCTAACGTCCCCAAGTATATCTAAACTGTGCATACCTGGGGGCGTTTCACTTAAGATCTCTCAAATACACTGTTTCAAAGTGGTGGATTTATGTAACCCGGCAGCTTAATGTTAATGGAGGTTAATTCTTGCACAATGATGATCCAAACTCAACCTGATATGTTGAGAAATCATTTTGGTTCAAGTCGAAGGAAAGAATTTCTTTTGGTAAGGACACTGAAAACTGGACTGAGCTGTTCAATGATACAACATTGCCACAAACACCGAAACTGGGCAGTCCATTTTTTACATGTTCCCTTACACCCCTTGGTCCACAGTAAAAATGGATCAGTCCAGTCCTCTAACGCCTATTCCACTTTCAAGTTAAAGATCAGATCAGTTGGGTAACAGAAGGAAAGATGCCTGAGAAATGTTTTTGAAAAACTTGTGGAGTATAAAATGTTGTACGGGGATAGATCATATACTTTGAACCATTATCCAAAAGAAATAAAAAAGTCAAACTGAATGACAATGCTGTGTTGATGAAGGTTAGACATCCAGGTAATGAGAGACCCAATCAAGCAACTGGATAGGTTTTGTTAACGGTCCGACACTTCAGACATCATCCGCTGTCTTTTGTCACTGACTTTTATAATGTTCATGCTGACTCAGTCACTGGCAAAAGACAGTGGATGCTGTTTGAAATGTCTGACCGTTAACAAAACTGATCTAACTGCTTGAGTAGCTTCAAATTCTGTGTTGAGAATAAGAATACGGGATATGTGAAAGGTTGGGAGATTGAAAAACTGTTCTGATCTTGTCAAAAGACTTCTTGAAAATGAAGTAGCCCCTACACACTTATCTCTGGTGCTATCTACATATGCTGCTGGCTGAACTAGTACTGGACGCACTGGAGCTACTGTCTGTCCTCTTCTGTACGTGCACTTTCCGTGGCCTGTTCATTTTGGTGGTCTGTTTGCGGAAGGATTGCAGCATGTCTATGAGAACTCTCCGTTTGAACCGCGCGGCCTCCTGAATCACTTCGTCCAGCAGGGTCAGTCTGAGGGGCAACGGCCCCTCTACCTGCTCCAACAGCGCCAAGATTGCATCGTCATCTGAAAAAAACCCCAGAGGTAACAGTTAGCACTGACATGCTGTAAAAGCTTCAAACAATTGACAAAATATGAATATTATGTTTTTTGGACAACAAAACCGGGTAGTCATCTAGACATCAACATGTATGTGCAAGCAGGTATAAACCTATTGAGACAGGGAACAAAATACAACAAACTGGGTAGTGGGTGAGTGTGAGTGTTTGGAGGGCAAAGACACAGGGCGGGATTGGAAGACTTTGTGAACAAACGATCTCCCAAACACAAAGCAGGCACTCTTCATACCACTGCGCACAGGTCATCTCTACAAGACAAATAAACACAAAAGCACTCACGTCTTCCTGGCCTCCTGAGTTGGAAGAAGATGGAAGTCTTCAGCTTGGCATTTTCTCGCTCCACTTTCTGTAGATCCGCGGGAGACGGCGTTCTCTTCTTCCCGGAATTTCTTCCCTCGTACACGCCAGCATTGTTCCCCGGGTTCTTCGATTGGTTCCCCTTGTCGCCGTTTAGGTGGTTGGTCAGGTCCGTGTTCGGAACGGCGTCCACAGCCATCTTCTCGTTCACAGAACCATCAGAGTTTTCCATATCTACTTCTTTGTCACAAAAGATAGGTTTATTAGAAGCCTTAAACTTTTAAAGTGAAAATTAATCATTATTGCATATCTTTCTTGTAATAATGTAAATATTTTGCTTGTTCAACGCTGACATCTCAAATGCTAAAGTACTGTTCAGACTCAAGCAAAATGGTCCGTACGTTGACCCTTCTAACCACAAAAAAGAAAACTGAAGAGGTGTGAATAGTCTGGCTGATATGGTCTCAAACCTAACATGTACCTGCAATAGCAGTACATGTGCACATTGTCAAGTAAAGCCTGAAAAATTTGATGGTATCATATCTAAGTTTACATGTAACTGCAAGGAATATGACTAAAAAAAAAGTCTGAATGATATGGTCTCATACCTGAGTTTGCTGCTGGTTTTCCTACAGTAGGCGGTGCTGAAGCTGGTCTCTTCTGGCTGTCCTTCTGGTTTGCGTTGTTTGTCGTGGACTGGGGTCTTCTGTAGGGGCCGGGCGACAGGGACCGAGCACGCTTTCCTGGCGGTCCTGCGATAAAATGAGAGGCACTGTTACAGTTTTCTGTTTCATAACTGTTTCATAGCTGAGTAGTGGTTAGTGACTCTACATCTTGACCATGAGGTTGGGAGTTCAAATACCAGCTGTTGTTGCTCACCCGACATGCATGCTAAAGGAAAGGGTCGCAGGTCAGGATGTTCAGTCATGGTCCACTGCTCATTTTTCTTGTTAAAAAGAGCTAGGGGTATTTTCCCGGTACAATGAACCTGGATATACTGTACGTAGAGTCTCTCTTTTCTGTTACAACCAGTGGAAGATTATCAGCTCTTTAGTGAACTAAACTGTAAAACTGAATTAAAATAATTTTCCCTTAAACCATCCTACATATACATGCGGAGGCTAGCCAGCCCTGTGTCAGGGACCCCAGGAGCAGCATATCAAAATACTGGATACTACAAAGTTGGAAGATGACAGCATCCCTTGCCCTACCAGGTGTTGCCTTCTTAATGCCTATGTGTTGCCTTACCTGGTGACCCCGGGGGTGTGTCGATTTGTCGTTTGTTCTTCCCTTGCTGACCCTGGAGCAGGTTATCCACGTCTGCCTCGTCTACCATCATGCTCTGGGGAAGGGAAACAATCACTGTTAGAAAAGACATAGAATCTGATTGTAAATCGGTATGTTAACTCACAGGGAAGACAATCCTGCACAGAAGTCTTAGGGAGTCAACCCTAGCAGAGCCAGTGGGAATGGCCCCTGCAACAATATGTACATTGTAAATGTGTTGTGTAGATTAGGCACATGTTAAGGTGAATAAGTAAAGGTGGGATAATCTTGAAAACGGTAAGCATCACTTACATTTTTGAATTGAGGATCGGTGAAATAAGTATTATTTGTGTTTTATCATGATATATACATTTTGCAAATGTGCAATAAAGTTATTTCAAACAACAAAAAATAGACATAGCGGCAATTGTGATCTAAGAAGCTTTCCTGGAAACAAATTGAATTGTCAATATATTTGTTATGTCATCAAGTTGTTTGAAAAGTGGCTCATGTTCTTGTCTATACATTTTCCATGTTGTAGTACATGTAGATGATGATAGGAAAATTCATAAGTTCAAAGAACACTAAATACAGTTACATATTTGTACATATATGTGGAACCTGGGATCATGCAATTTTCTTGTGAAAAGAGACACCCAGCATTTTGTATGTGAATAGCATACAACAGGGAGTCCAATTTGAAGGGAACAATTTGAGTCAAAGTCTCCAATGTGCTCTACCTTCAATCCATGCATGCAATTTACATGCTGTCCCACTGTCTTGTATGAGGAAAAAAAATCAATGGGTAGTGTGTGTATGGGGAACACATCTGAATGTGTATGTAATTACCAGGGAAACCGGGCATCCACTGAAAATTTAGGTGGTCTAATTTCCTTGTTTCCTTAGTGCAGGGAGTCCATAAGACCCCAGAACCCCTTGCTAGCTAAAAGCCGGGCATACAATGCAGAACATGCATGTGAGCACCTGCATGCATATTGATCATGTTCACTTCTACATGTACCAGGGTTTAATCTAAATCAGGAAAGAGGGGCGCTGCGCACTCTTGTTTCAGCCCAGCGCCCCCTTGTCGAAATCAGATTTTAGCTTAATATCCAGCATACAGCCTTCCCTCAGTAATCAATTCTTCCATAAATACATAGAATTCGCTCCCTCGCCTGTGTGTGCTCCCTCTTGTTCAATTTTTCTAGAAAAAACCCTTGTTCATCAAAGCTTCACATAGATGGATTGACATGTGATGCACAAAGATTCTACCCCTCACCATGTCCTTGGACAGTTTGAAGGGGTTGCCGAATGTGTGCAGTCTGACATACTGTGGCTCCACCTTCCAATACCGTGTCCTAGACACAGTATATAACAACCCAATGGCCATGGGACCTTTACCCTACGTTTTTTACCCACAAAGAGACCAAATCCCTCACCATGTCCTTTGACAGTTTGAAGGTGTTTCGGGTTTTTGAAGGTGTGCAGTCTGATGGGCTGGGGCCCACTGCCCTAGCTACAGCCTCAAAAAGGCTAAGGGACCTTTTTTAGCTTTATTTTTTACCTAACACAGAGATTACAAATGTCTATCCCTTACCATGTCCTTGGAGAGTTTGAAGGGGTTGCCGAAGGTGTGCAGTCTGACGGGCTGCGGCTCCACCTCCCGGAGAGGCTGGGGCTGCTTCTTCAGGTACTCCTGGTAGTTCCCCATCTGCTGCACAGGAATGCTGTGGAGTTGGTCTGGAAGAAAACGGGGAAATAATTTCAGCACATGGTTTTGTAGCATCAATTGCCAAGTGGTTAGTGGTAGTATCCAGTATTAGATTATACTGCTGCAGGGTTCCCTGACGCAGGGGTTGGCAGCAGTCGGCTAGTCCTGACACAGCGCCTCCAAGCGGCTCTGTCCAGCGGGTCCACGTTGGTGAGGCCGCACTCTGTACTAGGTGGTTAGGCCAGCAGAAAGGTGTGATTGAGAGGTAACAGGTTCAATTCCTGAGAGTCCTGGCTACACGTTGTGTCCTTGGAGACGGCACTTACATGTAACACAACTTTCCTCACTCCATCCATGTGTAAAAATGGGTGCTCTAAACAGTGTATCAATGACCAACTGATCCTACAGCCTCAAAAGTGCTATGGGACCTTTCTCACCTAATAGTAATGTAAATGCACCATATGGTGTGAGAAGGACCTTTTTAATTATCAACTTTCACACCTTCATCCATCAACTTGCTGTGTTCCAGACTATGATACATGACATTGTGTAGTTTTAGAAGTGGACAATTTTGGTTTGTTTTTCACCTTCATTGACAAACTTGATATGTTTGTTTTTGTTCCACACTACGATACATGTACATGTAGTTCTGGGAAAAAACACTTTTTATTTCACCTTCATCAACAAACTATTTGAGTCCAACACTACTTTTTTCTAGGAATACACAACATTTCCTAACCTTCGTCGACAAACTACATCATGTAGATGATTCCAACCAATTTTCTAGGAATAAACAACATTTTTAACCTTAATCAACAAACTTGGTGTGCCCCACACAATTCTATGATAGTGCTAGATAAAAACACTTTTTGTCACCATCATCGGCAGATTTGAAGTGTTCTTCTCTATCTTAATTCTAGAAAAAAACAATTTTCCTCACCTTCGTCGACAAACTTGATGTGCGAGGGCGAGGTCTGCATGAGGTTCCTCCTCATCCTCTGCACCTGGTCCAGCAGCCCCACCCGGGGGATGTCAAACGGGTTCCGGTAGCTCTGCGCCCGCAGCTCCCAGTCCGCCACCGCGATGGAGAACCCGGGGAACTCGGTAGAGTCGGTGCGGATGGGTGCCGGGAGCGGGGACTCTCCCGTGATGGACTGGAGAACCTGCTGGAAGTCTGTGCGGAGGGCCGGGGATGCCGGGGTGGACCTGGGGGCAAAGGAGAATACAATTTGCTGTCAAACTTGGTGGAATCCGTGCGGATGGGGGCCGGGAGCGGGGACTCTCCGGTGATGGACTGGAGAACCTGTTGGAAGTCTGTGCGGAGGGCTGGGGATGCCGGGGTGGACCTAGGGGAAAAGGGAATATGGTTAAATTTGCTGCCAAGTCTGACACCGCGATGGAGAACCCGGGGAACTCGGTAGAGTCGGTACGGATGGGCGCCGGGAGTGGAGACTCTCCTGTGATGGACTGGAGCACCTGCTGGAAGTCTGTGCGGAGGGCCGGGGATGCTGGGGTGGACCTAGGTGGAAGAGTAAAGAAATGCTTAACCTTCTCCCGGCTGCCAATACTGGGAAAATAGCTTGCCAAATGGCTACTTCAGATCTAGAGTGCTACTAGTAATGGTTAAAAAAAGCTGGTCATGCCCAAACATAGATAAAACTGGCCCAGGTGTACTGTAATGCAGAACTTGCTGGAAGTCTGTGCGGAGGGACGGGGAGGCCAGGGTGGACCTGACGGCAAAGGTTTAAAAAAAGAACTTAAGAAGCCACATGCTAAAATTGGTCTGGGTGACAGTAGACTAGTAGTACAGTTCTGCATCTAGATCTGTATAGCCTCTCTGTCTGCCCATTTTATAAAAGAACCCAGCACTACTGTGGGGGGAGGGGGGATGCCAGAACACAAACAAAACACACAAGATAAAGTTACCACAGATGTACATGTAGTTGTAATAAGTATCTGGTATTTGATTATACTGCTGCTGGGGTCCCTGACAAAGGGAAGGGCAGCAGTCAGCTACATGTAGGCTTCAAAATCAAACCAGCTGTTTCAAGTACCTATAGATAAAAGCTGCAAAAACATAATGAAACACAATGATACTTCACAAAGTACTTCTACAAGACAAGTGCTTCTATCTTCTTTGAAGGCCATCTCATTTTATAGGCATTAATGTACTTTAAATAGTGGCTCTAAAGTGGATCTCAAATCTCGCTTCAAAAGTCCTCTACTACATTGTACACGTACTTCAAGTGCTACTTGTTACATAAAATAGTGCCAGTTCAACCTGATGACATTTACTTTGTAGTAACTGATACAAACTATGAACTTCAAGGTCCTTATCAAATACAAGAGACTAATCAGAGTAGCTGATACAATATCACTCTTGATAAGGATTCTATTGAGTACCTAATAAAGTTGCCCTGCATTTTGATTGGAAGTACTCGAATACTATCTGTACCATCTAATACAACTACTCAGTATGAAAACGAGGTTAGCAACATTTAAGTTCTTCCCCAAGGGCTAATTGCAACATGAAACTATAAATAGAAAAAGTATACATACAGTGCAAGTCAACAATGGTGACAAGTGGAACAAGTGACTATTCTAACAAAAACTGCCATGGAATACAAACTAAACTTTTTTGGGTTTGACTTCTTTTTTAGAAGCAGTGGAAGACGACGTGTCCAACTTTTTAAAAGGGTTGGCGGAAAAGTGACTCACCTTGGTACAACTCTGATGATGCTGTCTTGTGGAGGTTTCTTCCCTACTGAAGCTATTATTCTGTCACTCTCCAACTTGGCCTGGAAAATGATGAACGGGTAATATATATATATACATTGTACAATAATCACGGAGTATTAAGGTTCTTTGTACACAACCAATAACAATTACCTGACAACATTTTGGTCGTCCTTCTGCTGCCTTCCCCAGGGCAATACTGACTGCACTGGGAAGTAGCTCCAGTCAGTATCGCCCGGAGGATGGCAGCAAAATGATGACTGAAATGTTGAAAGGTAAATGACACCAGCTGTGTACAAAGAACCTTAATACCAAGTGATTTACCATGTATTCAAGGATGTAATAAGAACTCTTTGTAAGGTTTGACACAATGCAGACTACTTTTTTGCCAAAGGAAATCAGTGGAAAAGGGTAGCTAGCTGAGGGGTTATTTTTTGAAGTCGGGGAGGGCAGGTGTTTGTTTGCATTCAATTTGGTAAAAGAAATTATCCCTATTAACATATCATACCTAGTGATGAACAGGCTAGTTGACTTTTGGATAATCCTTTTACAAATGTGTCCTAGTTGTCCATTTGTCCATTGTAGAAATGTGTATATGATACCATTTACAGCGGGTTCATTTTTCCCCATTAAAATCTTAAGTCTGTCACACAAACAGGACCTTCCTACAACTTTACTCCCAGCCACTCCCCAACAAAGGTTGGTGCTGGGCTGGGAGTAGCCTGGAATCCACCCTACTTTAGCTCCAGTTCGCTCCTCTTCTGATCACATCCAAGCAGAATATGACTTTCCCGAATTTGATTTTTTTTAAATTATAGTCAGCTGACGACTTTTAAAGACTAGTAGGCAACATTGCCTACCAACTCCCAACTACAGATGACAAGTTGCTCATGACTGGAAAAGGTTGGGAGGCCACAGTAGGCTATGTGTGACAGAGACAGATATAAGTCTGAAGACTAGAGAAGACCTGACCAGTACCTGTTGCTTCAACTTCTTGAGGTAGGAGATGACGCTGTAGGACAGACACATGTCCAGGTGGTCCGGGATTAACTGGGGAGCTCCCATCCTCCGCAGGGCTGCTTTTAACGGCTGGGAAAATTATACAACATACAGTTAAACTTAAAAAAGCTGCAATGCCAACATCGACTCTGCCAGGTACCCTAAAGACTGCCACATTTCTAAAACACTGCGTTATCAAGGCCTTGTCTTGAACACCTGGATATCTGAAGGTTGCATACCTCAGGGATTACTGAAGCTGCATCAGTAGATCTCGCACACAAAAATTCACAATTTTTGCGCATTGAATCGCTTGGAAGCAACTTTTGTAAAGAATTAAAGGTATTTTCAGCAAGTTAACAAATTTGAGTATCAAACAGCAGGAAGCAACATGAAAAAAATTAGAAAGCAGAAAGGAAATCTATTTTGGAAATATTTGCCAACAATGGCACTTGTATCGAATTCCTACTTTAAATCCTTGAAATCCTTATGACTTTGGTAAACAGAAACAATACTTACACCCATGTAGTAGCTAGGCATGCTCTTCAAATAGTTGTCAAATGCTGTTCTCCACTTTGCATTGGGCTTCAACTTGTGCACCTTAAACAACTCATCTGAAAAAAATATGAAGATATTGATGAACAAAAAGCTTGACTTCAGATGAGGTCTTGCTATAAATGTACACATATTTTGTAAAGATAACAATTTTGAGAATATTTGAAATGTGCTTCCCAATTTTGTGACCTTGGCAAGGGCACTTTACACCTTTATACCTGTTTCCTAACTCAACTCAGGTGAAAATGAGTGCCTAGCTTCAGTTAGGGATGTCTTCTCGAATGGGACCTAAAGCCAATGTTGTGTTTGAGGACAGCCACACTTCAACCACATTCAAGAACCCATCACACTTTTTCATAAGAGTAGATGTCTATCCAAGTATGAGTGGATGTACTGTCCAGTCTAATACAGCTTGTCTATACAAAATGGTGCATGGCATGTAATGCAAACACACACACACACACACACACACAAACCAACACAAAATCAAGCAAACATGCAGGTAAACAAACAACTTACCCAGAAGTGGCAGTAGTACGGGGTAGTTGTATGGCATGATGAAGAGATTGACACATGTCATGCTCATACTGGCCTTCAGGTAGCCGAACGGGTGTCCGATGTCACTGTACCGCCCACTGCTTGGCACAAAGCACTGCACAACACAACAGTTCATGGTAAGAGCTCGAAGGTCATCGAGTCAAAAACATTACACATTGTCATTTTGTCCAAAGTTACATCTCCTGTTGTAAGGATATCTTTTTCTTGAAAGTCTTTTGACACAACAGTTTCATGGTAAGAGCTCAAAAGTCATGATTGAGACAAGTCAAGAACATTACACAATGACTTTGCCTTTTTGGTCATACGTAATCTTTCCCTGGCTAGGGTTAGTGGGGGGTGGTAACTGTTGGACCGGCTGCTAGGAGCGCGATTTACTCAGGCTAGCACACACATGTCAGACTCAAAGGTTCTTTCTCCTGTTGTAAGGTTATATATTGTACATGTATGTTTATATCTTTTTCATCTTTTTTCCTGAAAGTGCTTTAAGTGCTTATGAGGCGTGTACACGTGTACTGTGAGACTGAAACATATGCATTTGCACCAAATACATGTATTATGCCCTTTTCCTGTGATTAAAAATTCCACTGTCAAAAGATCTGTCAAATGATCTTTTTGCTGCCAGGTAAGTGAATTACATGTATAAGTTGATTGTCCAGCAATGACGTCATAGTCAACACAGCAGAGAGTTTTAAAAATGGCACTGATATTGGCATTTAACATACTTTTGAAAGAGCTGTAAAAAAAAATTGTACCCTGTAAATACAAATGTAATCACAAAGACTATTTAGGCCTCTAAAGCAGACTGTAAATGTATTTAAGTTTGTGTGGTTTTTATTTCGCGGTAGGTAGAAAATGGGGTGTTCGATGTGGTTTTAAGTTCCTGTTTGATAGAATAGTAGTACTACAGTCACTCATTGGTGGCCAAAAATGTTTGTGGTGGTTTAAAGTTCGCGCTGAAAGCTCACCGCCAAAACCTGCGAACATAATACCACCGCGAACATTTCTGCATTTACAGTATTTTGTTATTGCGAAATATGACACTTTTGCCTACCTGCCAACATGTAGTGGGGGACTTCCTCTCCAGTATGAACTGTGTAAGCGGCGACGGCTCAAGTTCATACTTGTCAAACGGCAGGTTGTCTATCACCATGGGCTCGCTGTTGGTGCAGGTGAACTTCACCATGGGGTGGGCATTTCTCGGGAGCTGGAGAATAGAGAAAGAAATTCAGTCATTTTTCTTTCACAACCTGGTTCAAATGTCTGAAACAGGAGTCACTGAAATAAGGAAAAAGGAACTGAAATACTTAATACTGTGTGAAAAACAAAATAAAAAGGCTAGGTACATGTACACTATAGTTGTAACGGGCATATACATGTAGAGATATTTGATATCAACTGTTATCCCATTGTTGCAAATTTTATACTGTAAATCATAAAATATTCACAGTGCATTTGTATTTGCAGTTTCTGCAGTGAGCTCTCACTGCATACTGGGTTCAAGAGTGGCAACCAAATGTCAACAGGACAAAAAAACTGGCCCCTGAAAGGTCATGACACTGGGTAGTAACTAAAAAAGGATCCTATCTCTGGAAGAGGAAAAAGGAAGTGGACAGGAAAGATGGGAAGGGCATGTTGTACAATAGAGAGCAGATGTTTATTTTTTTTCTTCATTTTTTCATTTCATCTCCCTACATGTGCATGTAGTATGCACACTACAATATACTGTTACAGTGGTTGTTCATCAAGCTAACTTCTCATTTGACTGGTCATAATGTTTGAATATGTTTCTAGTTTCTTTGAAAATTAAACAAACCTTCGATAGTGATGTATAACAATACACGTACACATTTCTATTCTTAGAAGCAACATTAACATCACATAACTTACCACAGACCAGGGTTGTCTACAGCTTTAGATTTTTTTCGTCCAACTCATTGTTTAAGAGCCCATGTTGTTGATTTTCATTAAATCTGTCATTTCAAGCTTACGAAAATACATTTCATCAATTTCATGTCATGAAGTCCTAATTTTTCTGACGGACTAGATACATTTTTTCCTTCTCAAAAAGCAGATTTCTGTCCCAGGATGGAGGGACAGGTCCTGGAGACAGCTCTTCTCTAGATGATACAGTTATCGAGTCTAAATAGAAGATTAAGGACTTGGCTGACCAGTGTTGGTGCATTGCTGTCTGGCCAGAAAGCCTCCGGGATGGGCCAGTGTCCCAGGGGAATGCCTGTCTTTGGGTTGGGTCGTACATAGATGAGCTTGTGACAACTGTGCCAGGCCGTGTTGGTGGGGAGGGGGGAGGCTGCGTTGGCTCGCAGAACACTCTTGTTATTCTCTTGCAAATCTGTAAATAAAGGATCATCATCATCATCAATGAAAAAAAGGATGCAGAAACATTAAACAAAAAAAACACACTGCTTTACACCAGGAATGGGATAACTGTTAACAGTCAAACCTGTCTAAAGTGACCAATCAAGAAAATGGTCACAGTAGACAGGTTGTCACAATAGACAGGATTCTTAGTGTTTGGGTCAAAAGGAAAATTATCTAAGGGCCACCAAAAGTGGCTTCAATGGTCAGGTGGTCTTTAATACACAAAAGAGGTCATGAAAACAGGTTTGACAATGTCCAAAATGTGTTACTTTTGGCTTCTATATACTCATAATATTATCATCATACATATGTTCACCTTATCATTCACTCTTATGTTCACCCTTGTTACCTTTTTCTACTGTTTGTACCCTTGCAATTACAAAAATGTAGCCTATGAATTTGCAAATACAAGTTACTATTATTAAGTAAAATGTTCCATATTGAAGAGGTGGAAAGTCTCTTACCTTTCTCAGCCTTCAAATGTGTCAAGTCTGCATTGATGATTCCATTCATTGTCCCCTCTGTCTCAGTGTGGTTTGTTCCATTACCTAGTATAAAACATAAGCACAAATGTCAAATTATGAAGGAAAGCATCTTGTTTTTGCTCAGTTTCTTCTTCTTCTTTACCAAATAAATAAGGTCAATGACCTGAACCAGACGGCTGTCACCATGGTTACTGGAGGGGAGGCAGACACCCTGTGGTGATTGATTACATGTAGCAAGTGGCAGGACAGAGCTGGAGGGGCTGGTCACCATGTACATGTTTATAAGTCTTTCTAAATATCATATTGGCCAATAAAAGACATGCTGTCTGACTTATCAATCATTCAACATTGACCTCCTATCACTTTTATCTGTTGAGTGTCTGTGGCAGTGAAGAAAAGAACAAACCAAACAGAACAATTTCTCTTGTCAGTGGACCCAAATATCATTCAAATACCAAATACCAAAGTAAATCAATGTAAACGGATAAGATCTCCCAAAACCCTGACGGTTTAGTGATGTATGATACTATGAGACTTAAGAGAGTTTTTCATGCATGTCTGAAATTACTCGAGTAAGCAAAGCTCTAATCTGGTAAAATCCCTGGGGTTGGCACAACTGTATAGAACACGACAATAAGTGCACTTGGCTTTGTTCCAAATGATTAGAGATGCTATAAAGCTCCTTCAGGCAGGGGAATCAAGATGACAAATCTTTAAGAGATGCTGACGGGATGAGTTCTCCATCAAGATGTCTTAGTGTGCAGCTTTCTTGAGCATGAAAAGGAAGATGGTGATGAAGTGCGAGTTATAACGCGGTTCCTGAAGGAAGTATTGATTCTGACCCCACATAAATTCACACAGAGATTACTGGCAAAGTTTCCCTGCATGGCTGGAACTGTTGATGCGGAGCTAATATCATAGAAATCATTATTCTTGTAGGATGCACCTCAGGCCAGGGCTCAAAACTCTTAGTTTTTAAATCTATTTGTAGGAATAATTGTCAGGAAAACCTAGTCACAATTTTTTAGTTTTGCAATGAACCCAAGTTCAACTTCAAAATGTAAGCGAGTATTACAACAAAACGTCTGACTGTTTCAAAATTTTATCCAGTTGCTTGAGAATCTGTCATTTTGCATAAAGGTTTTAGTACATGTATTTTGTTCTGAGACTTAAAGAATATGCTATACATAACTGTACATTGATGTACCTTTAAGTACCAAACCCTACACAAATGTACACAAGTATCTATGTCTATGTGCGCTGTTGTATCCACAGTCAAACATTACATGTAGGTGCATAACTTTTGTATGCACAAAAGTGCAAATGCACCTGGGCTGTCTCCAGGACCCGTCCCTGCGTCCTGGTCCCAAAATCTGAACTTCATGGCATGAAATTGATGAAAATGTATCTTCGTAAGCTTAAGGTGACGAATTTAACAACAAAAATTCAAAACATTGGCTCCCAAACAATGAGTGGGACAGAAAAAAATTAAAAGCTGGAGACAGCCCTGAAATGCACCTAGTCTTTCCAGCCCTGCCTCAGGTCATTTTTCAATCAGAATCACTGGGTTGTCTATTCCGCAGCTAAATCTAGACTAAAGAAATGATGGGGCTGGCAGGGAACTTGAAACAGACTGCTACAACCAGTTAGCACTGAATGAAAAGCAAACGTAAGGTAATCTCCCATGTTTTCATCCAGGTTTACAAATGACAGAACAGACATGAACACCCTGTATACGAGTACCTGTTATGGGTGGACAGGAAATTGTCTACATGTTACAGGATTATCTTACCGTTACCTTGTCACCAGTGTAGCCTGTCCAGTGAACAATGTATTGACACCGCTATTTTTCTTATTACGCTGGGTGCCATCCTTGTTACTACTATCAGTATCAGCGATAAACAAACCAGGTACTATTTTTGTATGTTTGCCCTTTGTGATAATATATCAACAGTTGCGTATCATGTTATGTAATCTTGACATCATGGGCAGCTGTTATATACAGACGATGTAAAGGTCTCGAAATTCATTTTTGGGAATAGATTCACTGGTGCACCAGTGACCTAACCTTAAAATCTAGGTGTACAAGATTTTTAAAATTGTGATGAAATTCTTAAGCTAACTTCAAAGTAATATAAAAATGGATTTATCAGGCATTTCAAAATGTTTAATGTCAAGAATATGCCATATACAATGGTAGTGCACAATATTTTCTGTACATAACCCTACAGCTATATATACAAATATCTTGGTGCACAGTTGCACCCACCGTCAATAATCAGGGTTAAATATTTTGTCCAAAGGTTTGTTTTTGATTTTCCTGAACATGGATGCAAAGGTGTATGGCAAGAAAGAAAGACAAAAGGGCTAAACGTGTAGGTTTACCGTTGGGATCAGGGTCATGTCCGATCTTCCCAAAGTGCAGCAAGGTTTGCATTTGATGTATGCCATAAAAGTACAGCTTTCCCAAGACAAGTATGCAAAGGTGTATGGAAAAAAAGGAAATGGGATGGGATAAAACTGGCATGTTTGAATGAATAAACAAATTACCGTTGGGATCCGGGTCAGGTCCGATCTTCTCGAAGTGCAGCACCACTCCGCTCTGAACCTTCATCGACAGTGAGTCCAGACACTGGTGCAAGGTCTTCTGGGATGCCACCGTGTAGGAGCGACCTAGGCAACAAAATCATCATCATTCAGGTGTAATTGCATTATTTTTGCCTGGAGTTAGTTCACGCTACTACTCGTCCTACACTTAACAAAATAGCAGTATCTGTATAGCCTGTATAACTGCCCTTCCTCACAACACACCAGCTTGGAATTCTGTATCTGCATAGCCAGTATAACCGCCTTTTGGCTATAGTGCTGTGTACCCAAACCCTTGTTCAGGTTCAGGTCCGGATTCAAGTCTGGAGGTTTAAGTGCCGGTCCGGACTTATAAGTCTGAACCTGAACCCATGGCACATGTGTGCTAGAAATACTTTTTTTTCGGTTACATGTAGAATTGTATGTGGGCATTAATTCTACATGTAATTTGAAAAATATACTGTATATGCAAAATTATATACAGTCAGTGGTAAACATAAAAGCTCAGTAATAAACACATAAAGAACAATGTTTTCGTCTTTTTTATACCACAAATTTCATGATCTATGGAAGTTTTAGATGGTTTAGAACATAAGGGTGAATACAAGCGAGAGATACATGTATGTTTGGCAAGTCCGGACTTGGATCCAGACATTTAGGTTTTCTTGGACTTGAACCTAATCGTTTTAACAAGTCCAGTTCAGGTCCGGGGTTTAGGTACGCAGCACTATTTGGCGTAACACACTGGTCAGCTTCATGCAGTGATCCTGAATCATCTAAAACACCAGTGGTGGAACATATTCTGTGTAGTGACATACCAACAATAATCAATTTCTCCCTGAATGTGCTACAGGTACAGGTACTGAACTTGTTTCACGTGTCAGCCATTTTCATCTAATCTAATGATTATCCAGGTTGAATATTAATGTCATAGTAATGATGTAGTTTACATTATCTCTGTGTCTCTTTTGCTATGGTAAATTTTAGTTTCTTAAAACTGCATTTTGAGGATTGTTCCTTTGCCTTGGAAAAAAAGCAGGAAAAAGTTCTTAGATCTTTTTTACCACCGTTGCTTTTAGTTTTTTTACTCTGAATGCAGACATGACAATAACCAAAGCGCTTAAGATGAAGGCCATTAAAAAACAGACACAAGCGAAGTACAGAACGAGTCTAGAGGAGCAATTAGCATTGGTTAAGGACTACACATCCTTTGTGTTCAAGGCTTTCAAGTGCCGAAGGATTCTCCCATTAGGCTTAATCATGGTCCCGAGTCTCAGCAGAAAACCAATTTAGAATTGTACGGTGGCATAAACAAGGAGGATGGTGGAGAATACTCGGAGACGTCACTTTGACGCACAAGATATGGTTCTTTTTCCACAACAATCAAGGAGGTCACATCTGTGCTGTGTTCTGTCTTCTTTGGAGCCTGATCAGAAGGACAATGTTTTGCGAATCTGATTTTTTTTACAGAGCTGCATTTTGATTTAAAGTTGTTTCGGAAAAGTTTTGATGCAACGGGTGATGGAATGAATCTATGACTGATTTCTGTATTGTCATGAATCATCTAGCTATTTACAATAAGCAAATTTTGTCAAAGTATGATATTTTCTATGATATTAAAGTTAAATGCAAGCTGAAGTGCATGAAAAGACTACAACCAGTACAAGGGACAAAGAAGCCTAGATGAAGAGAGATGTCTTCGTTGCTTTTACAGCTTACTACTGAATAGACTTTGTAGCTACATGTAGTAACGTTAAGTCTCATAATTCCACAGGGCTCAAAGACTGCCTAGTCTACAAATAAAGCCTACAGCCAGGAGTTTGCTACCCCCAGACCCCGGGGAGGACCACCTAAGAGATGGAAAGACCAGATTGTGAAGGACACTGGGTTAAACATTCGGGAAGCAGAGGCTAGGGCAAGGGATAGGACTTCTTGGAGGATCCACCTGGAAAGCAAGGGGCCGGTTTCTGGCCTGTGCACGTAGGCAGTAGGCAAAGACTGCCATGTTTAAAAAACGGTGTCATCGAGGCCTTCTCAAGAATGTCTTGAACACCTGAATATCTTGAGAGTGCACACCTCAGGGATTACTGATCAGGGCTCGAAATTCATCTTTGGGAATAGGTGCACTGGTGCACCCAACTCAAAAAATTGGGTGCACAGAAAGAATTTTGGGTGCACCAGATAAAATAAAGTTGAATGTTCTTCAGAACATAATTACAAAGTTTAACGCTGCTGCCTTTCTTAAGAACTTCAATCTGAAATTCTATAGCTAACTTCAAAATTTCAAACAAATAATACATTAAATAAAGTACAGCAAAAAGTTATCATGCTGTTTTTTATACTTACATTTCAAGAATATTCTGTATACTTGTGTACAATAGTACCTTAACCCTATAGGCTACAAAAATATATAGGTGCACCAGTGCACCCAGAGTCAAAAATTAGGTGCACAGCTCCAATTTTGGGTGCACTGGGTGCAAATGCACCCACTATTTCGAGCCCTGCTGATACTGCATTTAGTAAGTCACTTTAGATTTGTCTTTTTTTTTAAATGCTGCAGCCTTTGGTGCACCTGGTCGATGATTATCAGAGTTAACATTGGTGCATTGGAGCAGGTCTAGAACTACTGTAACACTAATGAGGAGTAGATGTAGAACGCCCACATACTCACAGATGAACAATCTCACTACCATTAACGCAGCACGGGGGATTCAGATGCTGGAAAAATGCCACTGGACAGTATTTCTATCAGCACTCTTGGAGACTAGTTCAAAGGCACAACACTGTCTAGAACATTGTTAGAATGGAATTCCAGTGATTTTAGACAGAAAAAAAAAAAAGGGTCACATTCTACCAAATCATTTTTCAGGCTAGCTACATGTACATTGTATGATTTGTATTCATGCAAATCCAACATGAAAACAAAGAATTTGGCAAGCACAGATACTGCAGTCACCTTCTAGTTCCCAAGTAAAGCCAATATTGCTACACATGGAAATAACCTCCAAATCGACATCCTAAAGTGGCTGTTATATACAACAGGTCTTTGAACTCAAAAGACACTTTTGGCTGGAATGTGGCTGGTGTCCTCTAGATCACTGCAATCTTTAGGGATTGGCTACCGATAGGAGGACGTCACTACTTGTTGTAAGACCTGTCCAATGCGACAAGTGATTTTCAGGTAAAAAATATGGCCATTTTGAGATTATGCAGCCTTTTGGCTATCAACAAAATCAGCCAAACGTTGTTGATAGAGTGATGGCCCCTTTAAAAGCTACAGCTATCTTTCTGTCTACACTGCAATTGTTCAAGACCAGTACCCAACATCAAACATCTTTAGCAGAGATCTATTTTTTGAGGTTTCCATATTCTTTTCCAATTAGAGGCTGCCAATTCCTCCTGGGTTCTTCATGCCTCGCAGTTGGTGAAGCCTCTGAAGCTTTGATCACAACAGAAACCCCTGAAAGTCATTGATCACTCCACTCACCTCCTGTGATCTCGCATAGAACAGAGATGGGTGACTCGTCCATTGGAATGACGCCTTGCGGAGGTTCTTGCACGCGGCACGCCACCCCCGGGATGCGCAGCACCAGCGAGAAAAGCCGCTGGTCCCACCGGAATGGTTCTTTGGTCAGCTCGCCGCCAGGCAGCTGGGAGTTCATCGGGAGGGTTAACTGGTAGGGGAGAGAGGACGACAGTTAACAGATTTGAATTTTACAGTCTTGGGCAATCAATCAATCGTCCGCGGGCATCAGGTGTGGATGTATGGCGGCTGTAGACATCTCTTTCTAGGATGTTCTATTTTCAGCACAGAACCTCCAGTTGGCTCTACTGGTTCGCTCTTTAAGTACATGTCCAAGACTTGGTCCTCACACCTTCCTCTGAGACATCCTCTAAGGTAGCCTGAGTGTCATCCTGTTTCAGTTCCAGGCTCTATTTGGTGAAGGTGAAACAGGATGACACTCAGGTTACCTCTAATGTGCTTCCAGGTTGGGTCTGGCTCTGAGGTGGACCTGGACCTGATCCTCTGGACCTGCATCAGACTTGGACCTGAATTTTCTGTACCGGTACCCACCCCTAGTACAAGCAAAAATCTATTGTCTCACCTCCTCCTGTACCCCACTGCTGCTGGTTAGGTTACTGCCGTCTGTGATGGTCACGACCATGGCAGGCTCCAGGAAAAACGGGTTCCTTCCCTGTACACAAACAAATCAAATACAGAACATGTTGTTAAGTCAGATCACTTTCAAAACAGGAACTGCCGTTCTAAAAAAGGTTCTGCAAATCCTTGTTCAATGTTTTGTACTGACCTGTCCATAGTTGTCGATGCCTGACACAAGCCTGTTCAGGTTGAGCAGGTCGAACGCCTGTTTGAGGGCCTGTCCCATGGTGGTCATGCCTGTAGCCTGAAGGTTCTTCAACTCATTCATGAACGCCACATGGTTCTCCTTCCAACCAGCCTGAACAAAAGCAAATAAAAATCTTTCTCAATCAACTGTGAAAAGTTTCAATTCATTTATTATGATACTCTTTAGTCGTATTACAACTAATCTATGCATGGTTCATCTTACATACAAATATACATAGTAAACATACAGATTGCAAGATTAGAAGGAACATATATATATAAACATAGGCATACATGTGTAACATAAGATATACAGACTGTTAACTCAACTTACAGATAACTGGTGGATAGCCTTTTGAAGTTGTATGGAGCGGTCAATTTGTTTCATTGGGTTGGTAAAACAATTGATAACAAGTTCTTTGTACACAACCGAGCATCTACATTGCTGACAACAGCATTGCCCTGAGGAATGTGACAGACGGTCACTGAAACATAAGCTAGGTAAACAACACTTGGATGTGTACAGAGAACTTTGCTATCCACGTGCACTATTCTCAATCAAGTTTTATTCTCGTCCAGACAGGATGTTAAGCCTTCGGTACCATTTCATTGGTCAGATAATGTCACAGGCAAGACGGGAAAACATGTGATTACAAATACCTTCCTGTCATATAAAACAAATCATCTGCCATTTTTGTGACAGCAATGACTAAATGTCAAGTAAGATGATATTTGCCACAGTTACCTATGCCCTTTTATATTACAAAAATTACCAAAAATCTTCATTCCATCCATTTCACAATCATATATAACCTGCTATATACAAAATGTATAACATGCTTGACATGTAACATGAATACATGTACCACACATATTTCTATTCTGAAGTACATGTATGCCATGATTCAAAGATTCCTTGGGGGCAACTTGCTTTATGTGTAGGGATTTTATCCCACATGTGTTACATGTGTTTGATATGTAAGCTGCAATCTCGAAGATGAAATGTTACAAGGCTGTAAGTAGTGTTCTATCATGATAGTATCATCTCAAAGTCAACAAAAAACAATCAGTAACCACTGCCATTTTCTAATGTAAAACTGATCACGTATAACCCCAGACAATTTAGACTGTTCATCATGGCCGAGACGGTTACCCATAAACATAATATTAATGGTCTGAAAACTCTTTGTGCATGTAACAGCATACATTCATTGACATTCAATAAGGCTTGGGGCAAAATGGTACATGTGGATGCAATGTGCATTTGCACAAGTGCATACTTAGCCTGGGTGCCATCCGATTACTATCGCAGCTCCAAAACTCACTGAAATAAATCTGATTTTGTTCAGGGGAGTGAGTGTAGGAGTCCTGCTAGTAATCTTATGGCACCCAGGCTAGTGTACTAGTTGTAGGGAAAAATTCCAAACGCGAATCATAGAGAAACTTGACATAACAGTGGTTTGCTGATTGGAGTTCTATGAACAAATTGTATTTCTGACTGTTGGCGATTATTATAGCTACAGCCACTACAACAAGGGAAAACTCTAGTGTCTGGTAGATATGTTTCAAGTAATAATAAGGAAAAATTAACACCAACAGATCTTCCCATGACCAGCTTTACCGTAGATCAAATTAATGTGTACAAAAAAAATACAATAACTGGGTCATTCATTATAAGTAGGGAAATGTTCCCTGTAAAAGTGGAAGGTTATTTCATCAAAAAATTATGTTCTTCCAGAAAGCTTTCATTTATAGATAATTTTCAGTAGCAAAGGCTAAACTCAAGAGTTCAAAGAGTGTAACAGATTTGCTCTTGGGCTTGACCTACAACATTGTTTCAGAAGGAAATGGTTGGTATAAGTCCAAGGAATCTGAAGACGAGAATCTTTAGTCCCCCAGATAGTTCAAAAATCTGGGTGGCAGACTGTTTGTACAAGCAAAATCTTTGTTACATCATGTAACACTGATATGGGAGATTCTTTATACACAACCAGGTATTGATCTCACCTGCTAACGTGTCGGTGTCTGTCAGACAACTTCTTCAGAGCTTCTGACTGGAGTACTGCTTCTTACATAGCCGATGTAGGTGGCGCTTTTGCGGTGAGAACACTGTCCCAAATACATCGGCTACTTATAGCGGTGAGAAGCAGTACTCCAGTTAGAAGCTCTGAAGAAGGTGTCTGATAGACATCGAAACGTTAGCAGGTGAGATCAATACCTGGTTGTGTATAAAGAATCTCCCATATCCTATTTTCTATCAACCTGATGAAATTATTTTCGGAAATCATGTAACACTGTTTCCAACCTCACTGGTCAGCAGTTCATCAGAATAAGAGTCTTTGGCAATTTGTATACCATCTGCCACTAATTGATTTAGAATTTTTTTTCTGTTGCAGTTTATGAATTGAAGTTAACCTTTTAAATTTTTATGGTTTTTCAGTCCAAAAAGTTTATACTAACCCACTCTATGAATAAATGTTACATTCCTGAATTAAGTTGAAATACTGATATGTAGAAGTTAGCTTTTTTTTATTGATGTTAAATGAAAACGATGTATAAATCATAGATCTAGAGTGGGCTAGTATAAAATTTTTGGACTGAAAAATCATACAACTTTAAAAGTTTAACTTAAATTCATAAACTGCATAGGAAAAGAAATCTCTAAATCAATTAGTGGTAGATGATATACAAATTGCCAAAAAAAATCATAAATTCCCTGAATGCTATTGGATTGTTAGGTTATTATCATTTAATCCGTGAAAGTAACTTTACAATACAGACAAAAGACATTTAGAAAGGATTTGCATGCAAAATGAGCGACTGTTACAACAATAACAACCTGTTTTATTTCTACATATTCTTAAATACAATGTAACTTTATAATGTAGTATCATATGATCTATGTTAACAGTGGAATCTGATTAATATTTGAGATTTCTTAAGATTTCATGAAAGTTATTTGAATAATTTATGCAAACTTTCTCATGTGACATGCAAATATTAGACCCAGAATGCACTGCAAAGGAGAAGGAATCAAGATGTCGTCGGTGCGGGACGGTCTGTGTTTGAAGAGCTCCACATTTCCCCGTCGATTCTGCCGTCGGCTCCCGCCTGGAAACCCCGTTAGGAGGAGATCTTGCGACTTTGCTGTCTGCGGGACCCTTCTGTGGGGGAAACTGGGCGGAGAAACCTTCGAGAATCGGTAACAAAACTCAAAAGAAACTCACCTTTATGGCGGCCGGAGGGTCTTCAAATGACACCAGCATGTATCGGTCAGCCCTCGAGCCAGGGTCCCTCTGGCGCAACTGCAACATAAGTGACAATCGAATCTTACTGTCGAATGAACCTATGGTGGAATAAAAATCAGAAATACGACCAATCACGTCCGTGTTTACCTTGAGAAAGGTCTCCACTGCGCCCTTTGCAACGTCCAGCAGTGTCGTGCCCATGTACGTTCGTTGATTCATTGACGCTGAGGTGTCTATAACGAAGAGTATGATCGGCATGATTATCAGAGAGTAGGGGGGAGGCCCTAGGGCCCCGATCTACCGCGCCTGTGACTCAGAAATCCACCCTGTTTGCGAGGGGTACGGTACAGACCCCTCCTGCTCAAGATGGCTGGCGCCTCTGGCAGGCTGGTTGCTGTTCCTGCTCGAGCACAACACGCCACGACGGGTCGTCACGTGATCCTCCCGCCATCACAGCCCTCATTGGTTAGATCACCGCTACCGTAAAATCACTAACTGACACTGTACACCACAAAATTGACCAAATTACGCCAACTCCTCAATAATATCTCCACCTCAAGCACTCACAGCAGCAAGTTAATCTTAAGGTCAACCATACCTAACGTTCTGACAAAATAGAGCGAAATGCGTACCAGTTTTGGTGCATCATATTGTGTATGATATATTCAATATTGTACGGTAGAAATTTGCATACAGACCATAATATGCGAGAGTATAAGAACCTTTGTGCCACCATTGTCGTCCTCTTTCGCCGTTCTATGTTCAGCGGTGCAAACGTCTTACAGTCTTTGTAGACGGCTTTGTGATAATAACTATGACTTTTACACAGTTTTACGTATATAACAGCATGACTCATAGGTAGTTATCCTTACAAACCTACTGACATTAGAAATCTTGCCCGATTGCTTGACTTTGTGACAACAAGGACACAACTCGATTCATGAATCTGTGAGGAAGTCAATGGGTGTAACCAACCCACTACTTAGCATTTGTTTACAGAGGGTATGTTGCATGCTGATTTACCGGGCTACTGAACACTTGCCAAGGGGCGAGTCTGTCTCTGCGACTGTTGACGCACATACCAAGGGCATTATTGTATTATTTCATAGGTTGGGGTACCGCAAGGGTGTTTGATACAGGGCAGTGGTAGACCAATAATACACAAAGGATAAGTGATTATGAGAAATGGGTGCACACGTCACAGTAATCTTTAATGACATAATATATAATGCCCTCGGTCACTTACAAACTGCCTGGACAAAGCTCTAATGTTTATCGGATAGGAAAACAAGACATATTTCGGCCCAACCACAGGTAGCTAGATTTGTAGCCACCAAAAGATTTCCAAGTGATGAATAATGGATTTGTCAGCAAACTCGGAGATGCTGTCAGTCATAATCTTAGATCATCTTAGGCTTTCAACAGCAACATACATGCAGGTAATGACATAAATATCACAAGGGAGGATATGTTATGTAAATCTTCATACAATAAAATTACCACCATTTAACAAATAGAAAGATTAATTAATTGGCAGTATAAAATGATTTACAACATTTTTAAGCAGCAACATACCTGAAACCATATTGACGGCATTTCTATCACACGGCAGGATATGTGTAAATTCTTCATACAATAAACTCACCAATAAAAGGCTTGATTAATTGGGAGTTTAACATATTTTACAACTTTCGAAGCAGACAAAACTAATGAGGTCCCTCCTCCATCTGCTTGACAAAACCTTGCCTCATAAAAACTTGATTGGCAGGTTTGGGATAATGACCCCCTGTAATAAAATGCATGAATGAGGATGAAATAGGGGTGACAAAAACTTGGGTGAGAAAAATGTAACCTTTAGCACACTATTGGTTACAGAGTTGTGCAGCCGGAGAAGGTTAAGGCCAATAGTGATTATGAATTGTTGATCAGCTAACTTGAAAAGTTAATCTTGGTCCTGTCGAATATTTTGAGGTAACATTATCAACATGTCCTGATTTGATGTCAAGTTACAAATGAAACCGGCTTTACACATTCTGTTGTATGTTTTGTTACAAAGGTCTGCAATGTGACATTACCCTAATGCACCTCAAAGTTCTGTCTTTATCATTATTTGCCAAGAAATGTCATGTGTGGCAAAGCTTCTTTGCATTCACCTTTCTAACCACCCTCACCAAAACTGTGAGACACACATTGTGCAATGAAGATACATCACGTTACATGTTATTGATACATTGCCTAGCTTTCTTGGACTTGTTCCACAAGAATCAGGTCAACTAAAATTAAACCTATAATCAAGTCCCAGAAAGGCCATGTATAAATATTAGTACAAAGATATCATCTGCCCAATATCCACGGTATTAGTAAACTTAAAGTGCTGCTGAGAAACACCAGTGAATTGTTTACCTGGGGCAGGGTAGGGTGTGCATGAAAATCTGGGGTACCATTACTGTGAGATATAAGCCATCATCTGACTTTAACATTAGCAAGATAAGGAACCTGGGTGTATCATATGTAGCAGTCTGGGCAGATGTAAAAGAGATAAATACCTTAATGGAGCATGCAACTTTCAGGTTTGGTTCGAGAGAAAGCTCAAGAATGAATTGTAGCAGGTCATCAATTAAATCTTTTATTGCATGCCCTCTCGTAATCTCCAAGCAGATGTTGGGGTAGACAATTGTAAAGTTTCCTGATGTTACAAATGTACAATTAATGTCCACCCATCATCTGCTTGGAGAATAGACCTCCCCATGGTCCTTGTAGGGACGTACCAGGTATGCGTTTGTGCAAGTCAGTGTTGTGCACAGAGTCAGGAATAGCGATGATGCTACATCATATTCTAACACCTACGTGTACTATAAGTCAGCAATAACCATATTTGCATAGTGCTGCTTGTCCCTCAGGCTGTGCCAACATTTGCCAGAACCACGGAAGTCAGACTCAGAAAACCTCATGATTGCAGGGATCAATAGTACAGTAGTTGTTTACTCTCGCTTGTGTATAAACTGTACCTGCCAATCTTCTTTAGCATGTTTGAGTCTGAATTTGGACACATCATTCAGCTGTATGTGATTATAATTGAGAGAACAAAAAATAAAACAACATAAGTGTAAAGTCATGTTTTGACAACATGAACATATCAACATTGCACCACTCTGGCCCTGTTCCTGAATTTCGCAGCAATGAAGGTCTTAGTACTGTGAAATTTTAGTTCTAATGCTTAGTGACACTTCACAGCAAGTTACAGTGCTGTTCTTTCGCATGTCTTAAAAAGAATTAAAGTTATTTCTTAAGTTTGCGCCCTGACTGGTCAAACATTATAATTTCAGAAATACCGGTAGTTTTGGGGAGTGGAATAATGACTCAGGGCTATACCACATTTATACATGTCTTGTCTTGTTTATTTATGTTGCAAAATCTGTGTGGTGTTTACTTGTTTGAAACAAGTAATAGATTTGACCTGGCCACTGAAGACCTTTCCTAGCTGTGATCACAACATTCAAGCCTGACCTGACCTGACAGGCCCTGCAGCAAGTCAGCCAAATTCAGACCTCAAACATGTGCATCAGGTGTCCCAAAATGGCAGGACCACAGATTATTGCCAGATAACTTTGATTCTTCAGGGCTTTCCCTGAATTATCCAGTAATTGTAACCATGCAGCTTAAAAGGACAGGAACAACACTCAGTTTTCAACCTAACCTTTCCAATGCAAGGGCATCATAATTAAATTGTGACACTTTACACATTGAAGAGTACTAAGTGTTTTCCTCAAATGTCTTCAAGGTGACTTAGAGGTGAGTTAAGTATGGATCACTGACAGCTAGGGTAAGGTGAACAATGTGCCTGACAGAGTTACTGTAAATCTTGATATATTTGCAGAGGTTTTATGTTTGTAGTTTTGTCGAATTGACCTTTCCATATGCCCAGTAAAATCATCACACCCAAACATTTCAGACCTTTGGTCTACTAACATTATAGCGTTTTACACTGATCATGCCAACCGCAACCAATAAACACTACCCCAAAATGAAGTCCTCTAGAACCTGAACAAATTTACAGTATGGTGCAATACAGATCGATGAGTGCAAGTGTCACAACATTATGCTAAAATGTCAGATAAATTTGCATATGTATGGTCGAAGGGTGGGTACTGCATTGACCAATCCCAACAATGCCACATCCACAAAATATTCAACCTGAATGGGCTCACTGAGCTAAATGCTTTTGTCCCTAAAAATAGCCCAGTACGTATATACCTGTCATTGGGTATCCGAGAACGCAGAAGCATGACTTATTGACTACGGACACCTTAATGTGCATGTATGTGCTATGATTTTAGCGTTTCTTTCAATATAGTCCATTAATTCTAAGGCATTGGTTACAGAAAAAGGAATTGGATGCCATCCCAGTAGTTCTGGGTGGCGACAGATATAAGGCCAGGAATATATTATATTCTATGATATGAAAATATTTCCTGTATTGCAGTTGTCTGGTACATAGGTCTAGCATTCAGCATATCAACCAATACATCCTGCCCTCCAGTAGTACCTAAAGCCCACACACAATGTTCGTGTATCATACATGAATGTAAGCTTATTTTCAAAACATAACAGTTGTATTACCCACCGGATTCAAGAAATATACTATATCTTACTTGTGTTTGAATCATAACGATTTATTGATGTCAAATTAAACATACAATGTACCAGAAATCAGCCTGATTTTCTTATTAAATGTGGTATTCCTGCTGAATTGTAATTGCAATAATTATGAATTACTACTACATACAGGCTTAATTAAATCGTATCTCCGACCTGGGTATTTCTACGTTGTAATGGGTAATGAATAACCAAGTAACCAAGGCATCTCAGTGATTAAGTATTGTCAAACCATCCTTTAAAGACATGGTCTGAAATAGGAAAATGTTGATATGCTGCCCGTAATATATCCTCACATGAAAACGAACAATGGATTGGTCCAGGGTAAGACAGCTATAATCACAGATGGTCACATTCGCTCCTTATAATGTATGTCAGAGGGGGATGGAAAGGCATTATCGTCTCCGCGCTCATCCATTTTGTAAAGTGGCAGGACAACGCTTCTAATGTAATCAGCTCGCAGGACAGGCCGGCTCTGCTTTTTCTCAAGAGCTTGGATGGACAGACTGTTCCATTAACTGTGTTATAACGACCAAAGTGGTGCTGGTAATGTGAATAGCGGGAGCCACAGAAAAGATGATAGCAAGCTTAGGTTAAGTTGAATGTGATAAATGTTTGAAATTGTACACACACTGTAGGTAAGGATGTTATATTTTTTTCCGTATCTTGTCTCTGCTAGCCCAAAGTTGTGATTCACTCACTGTGATTGAAGCCAAAAAATCAATAGTTTGGACATTAGTAGGTGCAAGATACAACTTGTCCCTATGTATGTGATGTACATGTATATCAGGAGAAGTGCCATTATGAAAGGGGTTATATTTTCAATTACATTTTGATTCAGCTCATTACCTATTGTTGTGATCTTTATACTCTTCTTCTTTTATGAATCTAATTATAAATTGTAGAAAAGGACAAACAAAACCACTAGCATTATCGCGAGAAATGAAATGTTATCATTACCATACACGAATATCCTTTTATTCCAAACATCCCTTAACTCAAGCTGATATAATTTCTCTTACAAAACCTTTAATTTTCCCTTCAAAATCTAATATCAAAATGTCTTGTTCAACTGGGTACACTTGGTAAATACAGGATAACCATCTGATTATTAAACCTTTTCCACAAGAGACGACAAGCAGACAACCTTCTTAAGAACCCCTTCTTAATGTTTTCATAATAGCAGGTTTGCCCACCCGCATCTAAGCCCTATGCACAAATTCACTTTTTAGTGCCCATGCTTGTACCCGACTGCCTCGAGGTATACCTTGTTGCATTGGTATTCTCCTCCTGTCTCCTAGCCCCATCCCACCGCGAGATAACGCAGCGTCTTCACAGGCAGAGCTTCTGATATTGATGGGCTCCTCTGCACGTAGCATAAATTGTGTATAAAGAACAATCTGACTCGTAGGGTAAAGCTCATATCAGAGGGCGCACACCTCTTACTGTACCAGGGCTAGCTGTCTCCAGGACCTGTCCCTCTGTCCAGGGACGGAAATTTGCTTGTTGGGATGTAAAAAAAATTTCACTCTGTCCGTCCCAAAATCTGAACTTTATGACATGAAATTGATGAAAATGTATCCCTATGAGCTTGAAATGACAAATTTAACCAAAAAAAGTCAAAACATCCGCTCCCAAACACTGAGTGTACTGTACTGTATTACCAGTTCATAATGACCTGGGTAACTGAGGAATTATAATTACATCACATGTATTTCACCAGGACTGGAATCAAGCCAACATTTCTGCTCGACCCACAATTTATATCAATCTTGTTCTGCACTGATTTTTTTTGTTCATCTTGAATGAGGGACAGTCGGCACCTTTCTTTTTAAACGGAAAGGGAAAGAGGCTGGGGCGAAAATATGGAGTAAGAAATCATTTGTATGTCTTCTCCATCAACATTTCAAAAGGATCTTTGGCTTGCTACAGTGATACATTTCTTGAAGGATATTCCCAAATCCCAAGGCTACACCCTTATGTTCTGGCACCCCTATGTTCCGATACCCCAACCCTAATAACCTAGGGGTGTAGGAAAATAGGGTTGTTGCCATTCCATTCCCAAAGCTTGCACCCAACACTTGTAGCTACCAGGTAATTAAGAAAGCCAATATATAAATGATTGGGAAGTGTCACTTGGAGATACACTTCGGTGGTCCTAAATTGTTCACCTCTATTAACATCCATCAAATTCACATCTAACTCGGATATAAGTTCATTCTGTTTCAAGATCTCGTTTTAACCTTGAGAATAACCTTCAAATTGCAACATTAAGATACCGCCTGGTCATATAACATACCAGTAATAATAATACAGTGTAGTTTACTGTAGTACTAGTATCCATGGGGTCTTACTTTTAACTTTGGGAACTGTAGTATTTTGGTGCAGATAGGGGTAGATAATTGCAGACATTTCTATTCATAGCGTACGAGTGTCTTTCTGGATACTGTAAAATACAGAAATATTTGCGGTGGCTTTTTGTTAGAGGTTTTCGCGGTAAGCTCTTTGCCGCAAACTTAAAACCACTGTCATGATGATTTTTTTGCCACCTACCCCCTTGTCTACTGAGTACTGTTACATGTATCTCAAAAGCGAAGTTAAAATCACCGCAAACACTCAATTTTCTCCCTACGGCCAAAATAAAACCATGCGAACTAAAATGCATTTAACAGTTAATCAGATTCATTCTGATAAAGCTATTTTGTTTTAGTTCACTGCTCTGTGTACAAAGGGTGTTGTATCTGCAATTTTCAGAAGACATTTTCAACATTGTCAAATTTTATTTTGTGTACCAAAGGATACTTGTTAAACAAGCATTAGGACCAGGAAGAAAGCAGACTAAAATAATCACATACAGTATAGACACACTTATCATGCAAACAAAGAAGTTTCATTAAAGGTATGTCATCAATCATGTATCTATAGTGGATGTGCAAGATGCAATTAAAGAAGGTACAAAGCAATTCCAATTCCTGATCAACTGCTCCTGATAAATCACAAGTCATTTCATGTGTTCTTGCTCTGAATTTCATTTGTACTGTCCTGTCACAGCATTTTAATATACATGCACCTCATACAGTTACGATAGTTACAAGTATATGATGATCCTTGATTTTGGAGACAACGAATTATAAAGACCTTTTAACTAATTCATTCCTGACGCTATGAGAAAGTCATAGATTCATAGAAATTTCTTCTATGTCCACCAAGCCTTGATTTTAGAGACACAAAATTAGACTATATATAGAGTGACCTTATAACGAATTCATTCCAGGTGCCAAAAGAATGTCAAACATTCATTGAAGCTTCTAATATGGCCATGTGGAGGAGGCATTTCCGAGCTTGAATCCTCCCTTACCTTACACATTTATCTTACATTGGAAACATATGATTTACCTAGTTTCTGCGCATGACTATTTTGAAGTTCCTGTCAAACTGGCCATCACCACGGTCTTCTTTTTCTTTTTGGCAACCATTTTCCTCCTCTTTGATTCCTTCTCTTGCAATGACTGTGTTCTCTTCACACACAGAGCCTGCAAGCCACCCTCCTCTTCTTGTGCTACATCTCTCCCCATCTTCCTTTTCGTTTGCTTTGCTTTCCTTTCAGATTTCTTTGTCACATCTTTAGCTTCCATTTTAGCTTCTTCATTTTGACTTTGGTCTTCCTCTGACATCAGTGGAATGAAATCTTGACTTTTGGAAGTGCCCTTGGGAACTTCAGCAGCCTTCTGCATTTCACCACTGCTACCCTCATCCTTACCATCCATGCCTTCTTCATCTGAACTTCCTGTTTCGTTCTCATCTTCTTTGCTGGAAACCTCTTCTACTCCAGGTACATTCAGCCAGGAGATTTGGATGGGAGGTGTCCGTGCAGTCACAAACTCAACCAGCGGATCAAAAGTTGTGTCATGTTCTGCTGATGTTTTCTGATTGAAAAAAAAAAAGACAATTCATTCATACTGTTTTGAATACACGTCTTTGATTATGCCATCCCATGATTGAAGATCGTTTAACCAATAATGTCCTTGATTTAACTTAATAACAAAATATACTTGGCTTTCTAGTCAAATGCAAGTTAAAAGCACAAACATTAGTCTGTGCAGTTTGAATCAAATCAAATTCTATTCAGTACATCTATTGTTTGTATTGTACTATCAAAGAATTGAACTTTTAACAGGTCCCAGAGCATACTGGGAGATGTAGGGCACTATGGGATACACAGGGGGGCAAACTGTCTGGTACAGCCTATGTTGTCCTGATACAAATAATGCACATCTTACTTTAAATAAAAGTCAAGCAGAATGTCAGTTTGTGGAACAAACCTTGAAGCCCATCGCAGCGACAGTTCTGAAGTTGAGAATGGGGGCGACTGTTTCACTCAGTCCAGACAGGCACAGAGCCGGGACGCGGCGGACAGCACTCAGCAGGACCAGGTGCTGTGTCATCAGGGCCGGCTTCACGGACCGGCACACCAGAACCAGCCGTAACCGGTCCTTCTCCAGGGCTTTGGTCACCTCATTGATGCCCAGAACCAGCTGGGACCTACAAACAGATTAATGGAAAGTGAAAATCCTTCCCAAACCTCATACTAGGGTAGTGCCCATTTCTGTTTCTGTAGTCCTTGGGCCATACAGTTGTGCAAGCACTACAGCATGGGCTAGTCCACTGGTAGAAGGTTTTTGGTCAAAGAATATGATCAGAGTAACTATCATGTACAATGTATCACAAACTGGTAACCAGTAAACAAAACTTAAGATACCATATGTAGGTTTGTTAATTAACAAACCTACATATGGTATCTTAAGTTTTGTTTACTGGTTACCAGTTTGTGATACATTGTACATGATAATTATAATCATTAGATTTTACAGAATGCTGATGAACTGATGTTCAATTTCAGAGTGCAATTTCCCTTTTTTTTAGCTCTGTCTTTTCGAACTCAAAGCGTATGGCTTTTTCGATAGCTGATAGTGCAATGTGCCTTCAGTAAGGTCCTATTTTATAGCCAAGTGCACCTTAAAACAGTTACTACATGTAGAACATCTTGGTCCCTTTTTATCAAAAGGTATGGCACACAATGTGCATCCATTTCCTTTTATGTGATGATTTCCTAATAGTACTGCAGGATGTACATTTGTAGTACTGATTATTGTGCAGGGTTTTCAGTATCACAATTTTCTGTTAGTGACAAATACACTCACTTCAACCGTCTCGCCAACTCTAGTTCCTCCTCACTGCGTGCAGGCTTCCCAGCATCCTCTGCAGTCCTTGCCCGTTTCCGTTTCCCCTTGGACGTCTCCTTCCTGAGGTAGGTGCTGACGGCACCAAGGTCACTGAGGGTGAGACCAGGTAAGACTTCAGGGGTCACGATACAATTGCAAGCAGCATATGAATGAAGACCTTTATTGTCCATATTGCCCACTGGATTAAGTATAGGTCACAACAAAAAGTCTGATACACGTATAGATTGCCAAGCTAGTACGAAGCCTTGTAAGTGAATTCGGCCTCTTCTTGCTTCTTTGAGATAGCGGAAATGTAAGAATATTAGAGAGCCATGTAAAAACACTGATTCATGTCATGAGAAGAGTTTCAGATATGTGTTTCTTTCACATGTCAATATTGGCCAGATTTCCCTGACGACAACATCCTGCTCTTGATACGACAATGCTTTCACCGTGAACAAAGTTGCCCTTTACTAAACTGTTGGGAAATTTACGACTTTACATTGTAAATCTCATGAAATTGTCAATAACTAAGTAGGTCAAAAATACTACTTCTTAATGGATACCCTTTTTTTTCTGTCCCAATCATACAAAGAGAATGTCAACCCTAGATAAATGATTGTGTGGCTGGCCTACTACTGCTTAATTACTACTAAAAAGAAATTCTAAGTGAACTCAAGATTTCAAGAAATCTTTGAAGTATGAGCCAAACTATGACTTACTCAATTTCAAAGTCAACAGTCTCCCTGATACTGACACTCTGAATGATTAGTTTTAACAGTTCCTCACATGACACCACAATGGTAAGTTGTGACATTTTATTTTACAGCCAGAATACATACATTTACATCCTATAGTTTTCTCAAATATTACAATGTTATGTGTATGCCCATCACAAATAAAGTAAGTTGTTACTGTGAACTATTTTTGTTGTTGTTCTTATAATATAAGCCAGGAACTGATCATTGACTTAGCAGTATATGACAGAAATACTCCTTCTTTACCTATCACTCAATAAACAGTAGACAAGTAGATGAACTGTTATTCGACAAGCAGCAAATTTAAAAGCTTGACTGATCACAGTTAAACAAGACTTACTAGTAGTTGATCTGCTGATTGAAAGTTGTTATCACTTCATATCGTTTCAAGTTACCATGTTGTCCATTGTGATGTCAACTTGACTATGTAGACAGTCAAAAGCGGTAAATGTTAAGAGTAAACTTAAATGTTATTTTTGGTATACTCACTAAGCCTGATAGATACAAAATGTATTATTGCTACATTACTATATGTACATACATACACACTACAACATGTGTCATGTTTGTTTGCTAACATGTAATGTAAAGACAGTCAAAAATCTTTCTCCATGATGAACTACAAAAAGTAGCTCTCCTCTCAAATGGCTTCTTTCACCTTTCCTTACTTGATAGATATATCATGAGATGCTTGACCTTCTAGCAGTCATGTTCCTTATCTTGCTATTTCTTCAATCTAGGAGGACAGAAATTCTGAATGATCTTTGTCCTTGATACATAACAAACACGGCAACAATTCACGAACTTCATACTAATCTTTAGTCTTAGTCTTACCAACCATCAAGCCGACTTACACAAATTACAACTCTTCCATCAAGACTTCAGTGGAGTAATTCTAAGACAAGTGTCTAGTTATCTTTTCATGACAAGCTCAGATGAATTGAGAGCATATTTTACAAGACACCAAAGAGCAGTAAATGTAGCAGAAAACATGGGGCTACAAAACCACTGGTTCTTAACCTTCATCCTACTAAGGTAGCCATTTGAAACCATATTTGTATTGGATATTGGGTTAGGTAGCAGGGTGGATGTTAACCCCAGATGTCCCTGAAGGCTTGTTCTTCCGGCCCATCCTGCAGACCTTGCAGTTCTTTCAGTCCTTCTATCACCAACCGAATATGGGCCTTTATTCTCCCAGAATCCTTTGTCAGTCGTTCCGCGTGTTCCGTCAGATGTTCGATCTTCTTGTCGATGAATTTCAGAGCCTCGCCGTGCGTGAATTCTACGTAGAATCCAAACCCCACCGCAACAAAGATCTTGCTGACGTCCGGAACTTTCGCCTGTACGTAGAAGTTACATCCTAAGTCAACTTTAGTCCTCAGTTCTCCTTTGGGGAAATCCACCTCTTGCATTCGCTCGATGTTTGTCTTAAGCTGGAGATATTCCGACATCTTTGCGTAGATTTCATCGCGACTGTCGAGAGTCTTCTGTAGATCAACCTTGAGTCTGTCATTGAGAAACTTCTCGTATTCCGTGACTTTCTGTCCTACTTCTGCAGTGTCAGGATCCAACTCCATATTTCTTGTAATTTTGAATACAGACCGAACCTTGAAAAAGTCACTATGTGGACTGTTCACTTAATGTCATACCAACCTTTTGAGCTTGTTGAGGATTTCAGGAGTGACACCCTTCTCCAGAGTAGGCCTAGAAACAAAAAAAGGACAATATATTATGATAATGGTGTTCATGTGTTAGTAAAATAACACATATACTGTGCATGTATCTTAAATAAAAGTCTATGCACATTCGTACATACCATGGCCTTGCTATCTTTCCTTCAAAATTATTCTCTTTTCTTCCTCACTTTCCTGCATAATATTCTATGTGAAGATTTTTAAACATTCCCATTCGATTAACGATCATCTTTTAAGTTCATATGCATGTGGATAATAGTGTCCAGAGACTACAAGGTCTTTTTCTGTTATATTCATCGGGGGATGGTCCAAATTTCTACCCTTGTTCAACTTTATTTTGCGAAGGAAAAAAAGTATGCCCCCCTCCCACTTTGTAAGGCGCATGTGGTGACTAAAATGGCTACGCAAAAGGTACCTTTCTGTCAAAACTACAACTCATAAATGAACATATTGTATACTGTTCCCTTCCCTATATGTTGATGTTTGATTTGACTCACCATGTGCGCTGGTACGGGCTGTCTAACAGCGTCTTGGCGACGGGTTTTGGAGTGAAAGTTCGGACGGACCCTTCTAACACCGGGGCCGCCATGCTGACTGTACCATTAATTGGAGAAGAAGGGGACAAATTATTTTTCGATGTTCTAACATGATTGATAGTCTACTATTATGCTTTTTGAACAAGTGAAAATGTATATATAATACTAATTTTTATTTGTTGTAGTATGCAACTATGTATAACCAACATTGTTAGATAAAACTAAAGTTTGTATTTTCACCCCTTCAGGATGTAGTGGTATAAGATTTAAGGGTCAAAGGGCAAGAAACCGCGGGAAAATTTAGTAGATTATTTATTTTCGATACCTGTTGTGTCGGCCACTGAAACCTCCCACTACTAACCCTGTGGAAGCGTTCAGGTAGAAGATAGTAAAAACAGTTGAATAGGAAGATGCCACCGAGAAGAGGAGGCGGTGAGAAGGGAAAAGGCTCCAGTAGCGAGGAAAAAGATCAGTGGGTCGTGGTAGTTCCAGGTCAGCCGCCCCCCTCCCCACATATATTCATTTCTCAGTTTATATTTCTCTAGCCTTGTACAATAGTTTTGTCCTAGACACTATGCCCCATGCGGGGTCTTTTCTAGTATTGTGTAGATGTAGATTTAGTTTTGGTACCTAAGAAGTCGAGCTATTTTTTTAGGAGTGTAGAAATATCTGTGTAAAAAAGTTTCGAATGAAGTAACTTAGTCAAGTCAAGTCAAAGTCAAGTCAAAGCCTTTATTTTACTTCGAATGCTTGTTCGGCCATAAGGAAAGCTTGATAATACTGAATCTCACATGAGAATTGTATTTATTTGTAAACAGATATATTACAAGACTTTCGAGATATATTTTGCATGCAAGATGAGTTATAAAAGATATAAGGAACATGACTTAAAATTTTGCTTGCTTCAGTAGAATATCAAAGCTTGTCTATTTTGATACAGATTCAGTTGCTGAAAGCCAAGATGAGGGACCAACTTTTGTCAAGCTTCTTCATCCCAAAACAGGTTTGACTTTTCAACTTTGATCACTTTTGTGTGTATGCTTCATGACTGTTGTGTTGACAGAGGGGATGTTAAGCCATTTGTCCTACATATATGTATGGAGAGCCTCAAGCGTCAAACCTCTGCATGTAAAGGACCCAACACACTTGGTTTTAGATGTAAATGGAGAGCTTCATTGCACCATCAGCTATAGAAAAAATGGTACACTTCATGCCATCTTACCGTAAAACTATATGTTGATCGCTGTTTGTCCATTCCACTATTTTTCCAATTCCATGCAGAAAAAGTGCCATATTGCACCACCAGCCATAGAAAAAGTGTTACACTTTGGCCCAACCGGAGATGTTTTCCTTATCTTATATAATTTGTGACTTTTTCATCGCTGTTTGTCCAGACATTTAATGATTTCTGTGTGGGTATTTTTCCAGAGAAAGGTGCCATGTTCCTGTTCTCCAAGGATAACCATCAGGTCCTGGAGGTCGTGGCTTTCCAGGAGGAATTCAGGTCCTGGTTCATTGGCGAATCTGTTCAACAAGGTGAAATCATACTGTGCATTCTCCTATTATCTATATGATTTACATTATTCACATAATTTTGTGTTTGCTACAATAATGTAACATTTTACACTCTATTCGTGCATCTATGTCATGCACAACTTTGGACCAGTATGCTTTGCAAATAAGAGCAGTCACAAGCAGACAAGTTATGACATGGTATTGTGAATGATTTTTAAGATTTTAGTTGTTGTAATTATGGAAAAATGATATGCATTGAAGATTGAACATATTTTTTTTAATCCTACTAAAATCAATGTTTCAGATGGAAGCTTGCACATGGTGACCCCGGTTGACCCCCTGTTTTTGGTCTTACCTTATTTAGTAAAAGCATATGAGGTGAGCTCAACATTCTTCATTTCTAGTAGATGCTAAAGTAGGTGTTCATTATAAATAACAGTATTTCTGTTGACATTGAACAAATTTTACAGTTAATATGCTCACCAATTATACCATACATGTTTGTTATATGGTAATAGCCACATTCAAAGAAAATCATTACTCCTGCATGTGCTATACTATATAGGAGCAATGTCAGTGCAGCAAATGTACAAAGATGAGAGAACATATCATAAGGTGGTTGATATAATCTTTATAATCTGATTTCTTTTTATTTCAGAGTGGGATGTACATGCCCATAGACCAACTAGTGTCAGATGAGCAGTACCCAGACTGCATCAGGTTGTTAAGTTGTGTCAACCCATCTGACTTGGAACACATCTCTGATGTCAAAGGTCAGAGAACTTAAAATATTATTTACTTTATAATATCCTATTCCTTTCCTTATGGAACATGTCGACCTGTGAGGCATGCAATGTAAAGCTGAGCCATTTAACAAGTCTAAGGCTTTGATTTCAATGTTCTTTAGTAGTCTTATTAAAGGACATTAAAAGATGTTCTCTTTTATCCCTTTACTGAATTCCTCTGTTTACTACAGGGTCTGGTGATGTGAGGGCTTGCCGTTACAATGAAGAACGGACTCTGGAATGGTTAAAGCAGAAGGCAAGGGCTTAGTGTTTACTTTAAGTTGTTTTGTCTTTCAGTTGATCCTCCTTTAAATATGAGATGAAATTGCAGATATTTTGCGGAGTAAACATTTATATGTCTCACCAATCATGTTGCATGTAGTGTTTTGGCCTCAGCTTTGCATTAGCCAATCAACCTACAATTTGTTTACAAGCTGCAGATGAATTTTCACAGTAGCAATTTGCCATTTTCACCAGCCCCATCTAGTGATATTTTTCTGAACTGCATCCAAGAAACAGTATCATTAATGTGAACAGATACATATAGTAGTACATAATGATTCTCAAGAAATCTAATTGTTTTCACATAGCGGCAAAGGATTGTGTGTTGTTTGTGTTTTATAAAGATTTACATCTGCTTCAACTCAGTGCTGAAATAAAGGAAACTCAAACCTCAAACAATATGTTGATGAAGGTTTCTCAAGCAACTGGATGTATTATTTAAACAGTCAGGCGTTTCAGGTAGCATCCACTTCTGATGGAAGGTTACTGATGACAAAAGCTAGTCAATGCCACCTGAAACGTCTGACTGTTACCATAATCTATCCAGTTGATTGAGTGACTATTACCTTGCACACCTCAATCAATGTCTGTGTTGATACATGTAGGTGGAGCAGGTAGCAGACAAGCTGTCAGACAGCAGTGTGCGTGTGGCAGGAGGGGCACAATTACTCACCTTCACTCACAGTCTGAAATCTGAACAGGCTTCCAGAGGTAAAAAGCACTGATTGTACATGTATGACATAGAGCTGTGTACCGGTACACTGTACCGATACAGTACCGGGTACAATCAATTAGGTACAGGTCCAAAATACCTGACCCTGCTGTATCGGGTACTGGACCTGACTCAGGGGATGACCACTTTGACAGATAAGATTACTATGAAATTACCGTGGCAGTGCTCTAAAGGCACTCTAAAGCACAGAAAACACATTTGCATGGCTGGAGTCAAATTTTCATCTGTGTTTTCATAACAATAATACCTAGCAAAATCGAATACTATGTTTTTACCAGTTCAAACATGCTTTTGTCCTTATTGAAAATCTAGCATTTTCCGAACAAGTAGTTTAGGTACAGGTTCAGGTCCGGACCTGTACCTTAACCCGTGTACCTGTACCTGTACCTTAATTTTTTTTAAGGTACACAGCTCTAGTATGACATAAAAAAAAGGTCAAGTTCCCATAGCCTTTTTTTAAAGCTGTGAGGGCATGGGGTCTTGGCCCATCCCTCTCCATTCACATTTACATGTATGACGAATAACCAAGTAAAACCTGTCTAATCTTCAAGGCTTTACACTCTGGATTCAATTCTTTGCGATGTGTTGGGTGATTCCCAGATATAGAAGACAGTAAACAGTAAGATGTATGTCCAAAGAGAAATAATAGGTATCAGTTTTCAAGTCATACACACATACATGCAAGCAAAAGTTGATATTATACTTTTCTTAAAAAGAATATTCCATCATGGATCACCTATCATGAAAATGTTTCTTTGGTTCTCTTCACTTTTTTAGAGATACCCATTTTTGTTAGCTGTCATGTTAGTAATGCGATACTTGTCCCACACAGATGACTACCTGCGCTATGCCTGTGGACTGGTGTCAGATTACATCAGTACAGATCTCAGTAAGGAGCTGACTCAACACATGGGGTAGGTTATTATGGCAATCATCACTATTTTGAATACAGCTTTGGTTTATGTATTTTAAAGGACTTCTAAGGTGCTTTTTTGGTTTAATAGGCCACAGAAATTGCTCTTAAAGTGCTAGATATGTTGTGTTCTATCCTTACATTGAATAAGTCCATGGTGTTCTTGATGCAGTATAGGTGTTATACTGGTACCTTTAACGCTACTATGTATTGCAAGATGTGCGCATAATTTTCATATCTAGCATTTCTTTGAGTTTGTTGCTGAAGAATATATTAATTGACGTTGATTCCTATTTCCCAGAATCAAACTTCCTGAGAAGAAAGAGGTGAAGTGCACAGAGCCTCCAGCAAAGGTAATGATTATTGGCTTTTCCTAAGTAATTTTTCCTAAGGTGAAAAAGGTCACCAAGACCATGTCATCTTCTTACATTACTTTCTAGTATGGTTATATCGTTCAACAATTCAGTGCTAAGTTAAAAACTCTTGTGATTACCAAAGCACATGGATGTCTGTTTTGCAGAAAGCGAAACTGTCGGATATTCCAGAAGCGGCTGAAGACTACAGCAAACTTGCTGTTAAGGATGACAAACCCAAGGTGAGGTGGCCTGGGAGTAAAATGCCTGGGAGTAAAATTATGTTACTTACATGTACAATGTATTAATTTTATCTGATTTTTTTTCATATGTCAGGTTAGAGATTGCAATCTGTCAGTTTGCTGATTGTGTGATAGAGATCCCGATCACAGTCTGTAAAGATATTCCCTTAAAGGACACTTGTCACTTTGTATCAATGGGTATACTCTGTTGACAGATTGAGACCTCTACCGATAGAATTAGTGATTCTGTTACATTGCAATGTTTACCTTGACATATACATTATGGTAGTCACAAGTGAAGGATGATAAAATTTGATAAAGATATATCATGGCCATTGGCCAACACAAAGGCTTTGCCATTATAAAGTCTTACACATTTTGTATTTCCTATCTTGAAAATATCAGTATACAATTGTGATACAATTTGTGTTTGTAAAAAAGTATATTTAATACATCAAGCTCTCATTTCTGATTCAGAACACAAAGATGACAGCAGCTCAGAGGGCTCTCAGCAAAGTGGACAAAACCGGCATGAAGAGCATATCCAGCTTCTTCTCACCCAAGACTGCTGCTAAAAACAAGAAAAAGTGAAAGAGCAGAGAAGAACGTAGCCAGAAAAACAGTGACTGTTAGGGCTATATAGCACTGTATATTTTCAATTTGCCATTTCGGATATTTTGTATAGTCGACATAAAAGATTCAAAAAGTTTATAACAATTCTGTAACAATGCATTACATTGTTTATTTGGTTATCCATTTCCATCATAATAGTGTCCACATTTATTGAAATGCCTTCATTACGTACTTATACATGTAGATCAATAAACATGTGTTTTTGAGGGCTTTTTTACTATACTTACTATACTTTATATCATACTAAACATTTGAATAAAAGACAATTAGAGGTATTTTTATGAACATGATACTGGTTTATTACTTGTTAACTTTGACAAAGCACAAAGCTAACCAAAGGACATGTAGTTTCAAATGAAATATGTACAATTATATACGAATTTGATGATTTTGTTTATTTGTGTTTCTCCATGCTCTAAATTCAAATAATGCTCCATACAATAAAATAGCATAAAATGTCACCTTCAAGTCCTGCATTATTTATTTAATGTCTTCACAAAGTTACAGCTATTTTACCAGTAACATGTTAAATAGAATTTTTTGTGAGTGTGTACATACATTGTCTTAAAAAGGGAACTAATATCCCTCCTTTTAGATAATAGATAACATTCATCAGCTATGGTGAGGTATAGATGGTATCTATCTAACTTTCAAGATAGCAATGTCAGGCGTTGTCTAAAGCCCAGTCAGCAAGCTGCACCTGCACCATGTGTCAACAGAGGGCGCTGTGATACCAGAATCCTTTTGATGTCTTTAATTTCTGTGATACTAGCGAAGGGTCAGGGGTATTTGTACTAAAACAAAAACAAGTCCTCTCACACCAGACATGACTTGGTATAAATGCAACTAATATACTTCTACAGTGCCCCAGTGATTTTCTGTGACATTTCCCTTAAAAAATCTGCTGGTTCAGGTTAAGGTTAGCTGGAAGATAACACTTTAGTCTGCCCCATATATCTACTCCCTATTCTTTTCACTCATCATACACTCTGTCCTATCATTTAGGACAAAGAAAACACTACATGATAAAGGCTACACTCAAATAACAGTCAAGGTAACATTTTGTCCTTGGTTTTTTCTTGGTGGTGGTGAAAGCCCTGCAGTATTACCTCAGGACACATGGTGGCACTTTCAAACCGGCCATGGGTTTCTCAATTCTTTGGATACATTCATTCTGAGCTTTAAGTTAGTCCTGAACAACTTGAAAATTACAATATACATTTTGTAGACAAAATATACATTTTGTAGACAAAACACATGTTTATATAATTTGTATTTTCGATCTAACTGCCAAGTTTTAAAAGGACAAGCTTGTGATGTCTTAATACAGCCAGTGTGAAATATCAGAGCCCAGGGACCGCTGGGCTTTATTTGGGTGGAGTTATGATCGGTATGTGACACACCAAATATGGCGTCCCGCCTGTGTGTGTGATCCCAGCCTGTCAATCAAACATGCACACAGCGACGACAACATAACAAAATACGGATTCATCCATCGACTGTTTATTATCTTATGCTGACAACTCATCGATGGATTAGCATCGCAGAGATACATCGTTTGTAAATGTCGGAGAAAAATGCCCCTTTTTAGGGATACTGATTATCATAGATAGGAACAGTTTATTCAACACATACACACTGAGAGAGAATATAGCAGTCTCTCTGACCACATCATGGACTGATACAGTAGTCCAATATACAACAGCTACAATAGTAATGGACTATATAACGCCATTAAAGGAACCGACTTGCTCTGGCTTTGAGGGTGTGTACAGGCAATGTACATGCTTTGAATGAAACATCAGAATGTCCTGCAAGCTTGCTTAGTATATGCTTGATACAAAGCCTAGGCAAAAGCCTCTTTATTTCATGTTGTGTGTTTTTACATCACCCTTCAAAGAGGAGTCAGTCTTTACTACAAAGGGGTCCATCCCCAAGGGTTATATGGCTTGTATTTACTACTGTAGAGAGGGAAAACTAAGAAGGCCCTTGTTTTAAATTTCATCTGTGTTGGTAAAATCCATTCTGTAATAAGATTCAACTGTGAAGTAAACTTCTAACACAGAGGACGGGTGGATGTTAAGTTGTAGAAACTTTGTGGCATCCCCCGTCTCTATTAAGGGACTGTCAGGCCTGGTGTACTACAAACCGTTAATAATAGAGATGGTGGATGTCATATACTTTCTGTAACTTTTGATCCACTGCTCACCGAGTCATGTGTTCTATCTGCATAAAGATGTCAAAAAAGCAGTGTATTTCAGTGGAAATTTTTTTCCTTTGTGTTGAAAATTACAGTTGAATCCTATAACAGAAAACCAAGATCTTCGCAATAAGTTCCTTGAGATGACACTAAAGCCTCCAATTTCTTAAACAAAAGCTCCTATTTTTAGACCTGTTTTACTTTCCAGTATGTGATTCTATGTTTCTTCCAATTTATTTCCACATTAAATGCAAATATAATAGCTTAAAATCACAGCATTTAGAAAAAATGAAAACCAAACAATCAGGTTGAATGCAACTACATTTACGACAGATACATATACTGTCTTAAATGAGTTTCTCCTACCTTACTACAAATGCCATGATTACAATTTCACACAAAAATATATACACATTGGCACATCAAGTTATAATGTACTAAAAAAAGTTATCTCCCAGAAATCCACTATAATAATTGCAAATCCAAATTCTGTTTCAATAGAAACCATGATTACAAAATACAAAATAAAATTCTCATGCATTAAACTTGCAACATTTCAAAAGTTCCTTAAAACTGGAACGCAAAAAAAATGACATTATTTCTAGAGTCGCAGTTTCTAGACAATTCACAAACTTGTACAAAAAACTACCTAGTAATTACAAAAGACAAATTAAAGGAAACACATCAAATCGTCAATGAAAGTGTACATGTACATGTATGTAAGGATGTCCAACTAACTATTTATGTGTGACCCCCTAGCTAGTCCATCTGACATTTTGCTATGTAAGGCATGAATGAATATCATGTAATGTAACACTAATGAATAGTAGATTCTCTACATGTTTCCCCTATTATAAGGTTCGAAAGTTCTTATCCCTAGTCGTCTTGGCGCGGGCGAATGTTCTTCTTGGCTCTCTTTGCTGTGTGTGACGAGGTCTCCTCAGACGGTCGCTCTGCCGAGGCTTCCCATGATACACCAGTGGGTACCGCATCATCGTCTTCATCCTCCTCATCATCGTACCACTGGAGATGCTGGAGACCCAGGGCGGCGGGCTGCTCCTTCTGACCGCTGCCTTCCGACGACTGCCTCATGGGTCGTGACGCCTTCCTCTTCTGGCCGACTCTGTACTCTGGCATGGTGTAGGTCCCGCTCATCCAACGAGACGCGCTGTCGGGCTTGCTCCCGTTGTCCGGAGGTGCGCCGGCCGTTCCGGCCTCTGTCTTCCCCCCCTGGTCCGGCGCGCGGTTCCATCTGGGCTGGAAAGTGGGTCTAAAGTAGGTGGTGTCGGCGGTTTTGCCCACGGAAGGTCTGACCTCCGCCTTGGGTAGAGCTGCGCTGCCGGATGTCTTGGGGAGGGGGACGCTCTGCATCGGTCGCTTGGACAGGGAGGAGTGGACGCTGAGAGGGGGGTTGATCAACATCATGGGGGGAGGAGGGGGGAGGGTGTGTCTGCCCGCTCTACCCTCTGGATCCCACGGTCTGCTGGATGGCTTCGGGGGGTACTGTTTTGTGGTGGCACCGCCTTTCTTCTCTTCCTTTTTCTCCTCCTCTTTCTTTTTATCCCCGTGCTTCTCTTCCTCTCCATCTTCTTCCTCTTCTTCTTCTTCTTCTTCCTCCTCTTTGGAGTCGGAGTCTTCGAAGATGTTGAGGGGCTGCTCGTCGTTGTGTCGCCTGCGTAGGTCGGCAAGGAAGTCAAGCGCGGCAGCCCTGTTGGTTTGGTCGTTCAGATCTTCTTCTTCTGCAAGTCAAGGAGTTATAGAACAGACACAGTTAATAACACACTCAGCACTTGTGCTTAAGATATAAAACTTACCAATTCATCCATACTAATGCACCATTGATAATTTGCACTCCTTACTACTAGTACATTGTTGTTCAAACATTGTTGTTAGACATCCAGGTAATAAGATACACAAGGTAACAGTTACTCAAGCAACTGGATAAAATCTGGAAAAAACAGACAGCGTTGTCTTGAAGACTGGCCTTTCTTTTCAGTCACGGACGAAAGACAACAGATGCCGTATGGAACATCTTACTATTTCCAAATTTTACTCAGTTGCTGTGTAACTGTTACCTTGTAAACCCACTCAGTATTTGTACTGACAAACTTACCGTGCTAATTCATCCATATCGATCTACGTATGATATTTTACCATCTTTATCCTTTACATTTTGTTACATGTCCTTTTAGTAAAATTAGTGGTTCATTATTGAACCATGCCATTTACTGCTTCTTTATTTCTCCTTGACTTCTTATCAAAATCGATTGAGCAACTCAAGTTTTCTGAGACTAACATGCGATGAGTAACATGTGAGATAAGCTTATTCCGTAGACTAAGTATCTTATATATAGACGACCTACATTTTTATTAGAAATATGAAGGCAATTTTACATGATTTTATAGATTATCAATACAGTATAATATGAACAAAGCTAAATTAGAACTTACTTGGCACAGCTACATTCTCACAGATGAAATAAATTCCAATTTTTTTTCAATCAATAAACGCTTTCCTTGCCAAGTTCACAAATCCAATACTCAGTTCTAAAATAAACCCCACTCCCTTAAATGAATTAGAACCTTAATACCCTTAAACTAATTAGATACATGAACATGAATGATGTTGAACCCAGTCACCGTACCTATGATAGAATAAGAACCTTACTCACTCACTCACTCTCTCCCATAGCTTATTACCCATAGACTAATTAAATATATGCACATGAACCGAGTCATTGTACCTATAAATTATAATAGAATAAGAACCTTATTCACTCACTCACTCACTCACTCACTCACTCATTCTCTCCCATAGCTTATTGCCTATAGACTAAAGCCACACCAATTTATTTTGTTGCTTCTTGGAATAGCATATATTCACATGAACCCAGTCATTGTACCTATGATAGAATTAGAACCTTATTACCCATATCAGACTACATGACCCATAGACTACCCATAGACAATTATAAAAATAATTATATTTATATAAATGCACATGAATGATGTTGAACTCAGTCATCGTACCTATGATAGCCTAATAAAAAACTGGGTCACCCTGAAGGCTGTAGCGTGTCCACCTGTTGGGGTTGACCACGTAGTCGGGGACGGGGGGACGTTGCCAGGGACCGCGGGAGTCCCGCTCTGGCGGGGCGCGACCTCCGCCTGGGTTCATCTGCTCCAGGTTGCCGAAGGCGGACGCCATGCGGCGCTGGAAGTCCGGGTTCCCCGGATTGTGGATGGAGTAGCCTTCCTGATCCTTCTCACCATCTTGCTTCCCCGACATCTTTGAACTAGTGAGAGTACGATGACAGAAATATAAGCCATGATTTCATTCATCTCCAAGTAGAAACAGGATCATCTAAACGTTTGACCCTTACCTCATTCATTATTTTGGGTATTGAATATTTATCAGAAGCAGTGAAACAAGGATCAAACTTCTAAATGCCTGTTCGAACCCAACACCATGCTGTTACAGAAAACTGAGGGACACAGAGCCAATACGAGCTCTCCCTTATATCTTAGGCATGTATTAAAATGCCAATCAAACTTCTATCAAAGGGAGCCAGACAGTAGTATTCTGCAGTGAAGCGATTACCGGTAGAGGAGTTAACTGGAGCTGGAATAGGATGGCTAAGTGATACAGAGAGATTAGTTTAATAGATACAAGGCAGCATCCATTTTGAAAGTCACTACATCAATCTCAACACATCTTAACACCAAATAACACATGTTTTGAGACTAGTCTACCACTACACTCATGTGAACAAAATAATATCTTTATTGAACTGCACAAAGCAGCAATGGTTAGTGCTCTTTGTCACATCCATGTTGTTCAGTGCCATTAATGAATATGCATGAAAGTAAAGACAGACTATCACAATATTATGCCCCAAACACATCATATTGATTTTGTACATTTATGACTGTATGTGTCCCGAATTTTCCTACATTTTCTTGTGCCTTTTCCGGCTCAATATCCAGACTGCACAAGAAGGCTACTACGCATTTAGCACGCTGCCAGACGACAGCGGTAACAGGACATATCCCGTGCAGCCAAATACTCAAAATTCCGCTTACATGAAGACGCCCCCCTCCCCTCCCTCCCCCATCCTAGCGATGCTATTTTTAGGACGGTATGACTGCTAAGCGCCCCTTAACGATAGATTCGTCACAAAAAGAAAAAAAGCCTTACCGTGGGACTGGAAGTCCTTTGCTCGACACTTAGGCCGGTCTACAATAACAACAAGCCCACAAAGACAGAACAAAGCTTACCGAATTGAAGAGTTCGTGTCGTACCAAAATATATTGATGACAGAATGTCAGAGGTTAACAGCGGGGTGGTCCACTAAATAGAAGGGGTGTCTGGCACAGAAAACAATTTTCTATAATTCTCTTAAACCAGATGTGATCTAGTAAAAGCAATCCATTTATGTCATATAACTTAGTCTTCGTTTGCTTTTTAAAAGCAAAGTTTTATGACAAAATCTGGACAAAACGGCATTAAGTGACCACATTGATATTACTTACAATCCCCAATTGGCGGGAAAATGGCGTGAGCCAATGTTTGCCTGGTCGAGAGATCGCCTTTCATGATTGTTTGCACAGACCCTGACTGTCGGGTTCAGAATGTCCTTCGGACGACTGGAATGAGGACATGGAGGGAAAATATCAGTCTGGGGACCTTCAAGCTAAACATAAAATGGAAGGAGAATGCGCAGCGTTACGTGTAACGGGCTATAACCTGCATAATTTGCGGAATAGAATTACTTTATCGTCTGGATTTTTGGATGCATGATGGATTTTTCATCAAAACCTCATTTGGATGAAATAAAAACCTCATATTCTAGGTACTAATAGGAAACTATCCTGGAGACGAATATCTTGTACGGCTGATGTTATACGTGGTTATGGCTCCAACAGCTTCTCGGTCTAAAGGAAAGCAATAGACAATATGCCAGAGTGCAAAAGATTTATTTCACAATAAAGGCTTGTAAAAATCAAATCAGAACACACCAAGGAGATAAGTTGAGCTTCTTTTTTCACAATATCATTGTTCGGTAGTTAATATAGTGGTTAAACGCGAGTAATTTTGAGGAAACCTGTTGACAGTGTCACGTGATTGCACGTTCAGCACCAAGGACGGACACACAGATTCCTGGGAACGAGAATTTCGGCTGCTTCTTGAAAATAACCGAAGGGTTCGCTATATAGCGCAAGGTCATAGTTTTGACAACTGCATCAAGTGCACTTTCTTATATAACAGACTTTGGCCGTGGAATAGTTGAATTTCGCTGTATAAAGTATTCAAAACTTTTAATTTTGTTTAATTTTGTCTATTTAAAAAACACGTTGAAGACTGGTGAGAATTATTCACTTTGAGAGAGGTTCACATTGACATCAAAATTTCATCAATAGCTTGACTCGACGTAGACAAAAATAGATAACAGTGATCTGACCTTTGATCTGTGGAGTTGAATAAAAGGATATAAAAATTAAAAGATTATAAATCCCCCCTCCACAGTCCACACACACACATAGTTTCTCATGTAGTTGAAGTTTATTGTAGTGCAGAGACGTTAGAAATCGCATAATAATAGTGAATTGATGACATGTCTGTCTTTAAAACGTTCATACAAAGACAGAGCTGTTTTGTTTAAGAAGATGTGTTTTTAGTGGCCTCTCCTTATTTCTATTTCCAGCATGAATACATAGTCTTCAGATAGAACAACGTGTTCCAAAGAGGCAGTCGTGGTGCACGTGGGGACCCCTGCCGACACATGGTGTTGGTCCAAGGAAGACATGGAAAACCATAGTGATTTCTGATCATGCCCAAGCCTCAGGGATGCCGTACAGCAGAATCCCGCCAGTTGGACGCCACGTATCCCTCACCCTCGTCAACAAGTTCAAATGTATCTTCTAATGGATTTTGCTCACCAGATTTGGAAGGTCGGAAATCTCCATCAGTAAAAATGAAAGGCTGTGAAAGAAAGTGATCTTAAACGACCTGGTCGTTACAAAAAAGACAAACGCAATGTACAAGATTTACATTTTCTATAAGGGAAATTACCAGTCTGACAATTAAGCACAATAAACAGTGGACTACGGCTGAACGTCCCGTCCTAAGGACTGTAACCCTTTCCATGTCGGGTTAGCGGCCGGGATGCGAACTCCCAAAGTTTAGGTCCATGGACAGAGGTGACTAACCACTTGACTCTGTAAGCACGCTCACTAAACCAGCGTTGAACTTGCTTTGACCTGTATAAAAAGTATGAATGTAATGTTTACAATGTTGAATTTCCCTATGGTATTGGTATGCTAATTCTATTGGTTTAGGACGTACGTATACTGTTAACATAGTGATATGTGAAGGACGATGTGATGCTCGCAATTCTTAACGACGTACTATTTACACTAATTTATGAACAGACATGGATCAACATGCATTTTTTCAGCCCGGGTTTCACACGCACGACACGTAGGATGTGTACGTGCTGGCTGTCTGACATGGTTGTGCCGTAATACAATTACCCATCTAAACGGGGCAATGCTTTTACATGCTATAGTATCACACGGCCCAGGAGCTGATGCAAGAATGCACTTATCAATTTAAGAATGGAATGGGGTTTTAGTAGAAAAAAAATGGCCAAGAACGTACGTGTATGCTTCTTTCATTTTATTTAATCATTCTTTATTTGTCTATTTTCTATTAAAAAAAATTAATTAAAAAGGAAGGAATTATATATAACAAACGTTATTTAGCACGCTATTCAAGAGAATTGATTTTCTGATGCACCCTCTTTAAATATCTCATATATCTGCGATGGTCTTACGTCAAACGACAAACACGCTCTCTACCCTATCCCCTTAACCGCAACCCCACCCCAACTCCAACTCCACCTCAACCCTATGGGTTTCCATTGATAAGTGCCAAAGTCCAGCTGCCCTTGACTCCGTAAATAGCGGCCCATCATCGAGTGTGCCCCCTCACCTTTCAGTAAAAATCATCTGGCCGAAATAGCAAATATAGATGTGTTTTATAGAGGTATCCTAGAAATGAAGATGATAAAAAGAAGAATTGGAAATGAAATGAATCCGTTAGAGAGAGACTGACGGGGAAATTTTTATTTTTACTTGTTATAGATTTACCGTGGAATTTTTTTACACCAAGAGCTTCAGTCTAGAGACTAGTGCTACATGTATTACGAACAAAAGAAACAAATAGAGTTAAAGGAATAATATGATCACGTGGAAGTATTCCAATTGTGAGCACTTTGCAATAACCGTTACACGCTTTAAAACACATGTGCATTTCTTATTCATCGACACGTTTCGTTGCGGTACCGTCCCATAGTCAGTGCATGCAGGCGGCACGTCGTCTCTCTCACCTTACTGTTCGACTAGGTATTTACCACTGACGCTTATATGCGAAGTTTGGCCCCATTCCATGCTGGCAGCGGTCCGATATGGTCGCCACGACCATAAATAGTGCAGAGGTCTCTGCATGAGACTAAAACCACTCTCTTAAATATTTATTGGTTTGCTGCGTGCCCTGCCAGTGTCCTTAGCTTTGACGTCTACAGAAGGTCTGGGATGTTTAAGGGATGTGAGGAAATCCCTCGGTCGTCATCAATGCACAATTTTCTGGTATTCTGGTGCACTTAAAAGACCTCGCCACACTGGAAAATCCTTGTCCCAGTGGACGTTGTATCATATTTCGCGTTATGACAGCGGTCTGCGTACCGAAATAACAGAGTCTGGGTGAACGGGAGAGACGCGATACCTTCCATCGGATGCTCATTTCATTTGTTGTGCATCTAGATAAGTCAAAGGTCGGAGGCGACAGTGAACTTCAGTAGGTGCATATTTCAAGAGCAGGCCGTTTTCAAAACTGCAAGAGCGTGACCCTTTCCGCACGTCATTTTTCGCGGAATCCAGAGCTATCGAGGGAGCAGTCATAGGACGACGGAACAATGGTGAAAGTACGCTTCGGTCTGGTTGCGTATGTAGAAGAGGACGTTACGGTGTCTCTGGTTGGTTCAGTGAAGGAGCTGGGAAGATGGGACTTGTCGAAATCGGTCCCCCTTCACCCGGCGGTTCCACCGGAGACCACCGCCGAGCCGTCCTTCTGGGTGTGCGACGTCGAACTCTACAAGGGAACGGAACCCGCCGTCTTCCAGTACAAGTTCGTACGGAGGGCTACCGGTGGAGGGGAGGGGGGCGACTGGGAATGGGAGGGGAGCGGTCCCGCCCACAACAGATGGTGGATCCCCGAAGACGAAGAGAAGAACATGGTCGGAAACGGAGTGTACCTCACCCCGGTAGCCATGTGGAAGGAACCCGACGGAGACCCGCACACCTTAGAGCACACGGCGAGTTTCTACCACACCATCTGTGACTCCAGGACCATGCACTACTCCGAGGTGGTGGAGAACCTGTGGGTGGGGTCCTGCCCCCGCATCCCCGCGCACATCACGCACGGGATGAAGACGGCTCTGGGCGTCACGGCGGTCATCAACCTCCAGAGGGAGGAGGACGTCTGTACCGACTCCGCGGGATGCTGCCCGGAAGGTAATTAAACAACGTACAAATAATACAGAGTTGTGGTATAAAACCTGGTTCTGCAAGATCTTTCCTTAGTCACTGACGAAAGATAGCGGATGCCGTCTGAAACGTCTGACTGTTACGAAATTTTATCCAGTTGCTTGAGTAACTATTTTTGGCGTATCTTATTACCTGGATGTCTAAACTTCATCAATGTAGAAATAATACGGGTTTTTTTTTTCTGTCCCAAGAAAATATAAGAAATGTTTGGATTCTAACCCAAACTTATATTGTTGATACCAAATGCATTGGCACTCAGTACGCTAATGTAGCCAGATTGGTACCAAATCTGCATTGGATATGGGGTATATTGGATATACGGTTTTGAAAATATGACTGAACTTTCTAGTGGTGATGCTAGTATCAGTAACTTGCTGGAGTTTGTCATCACTGTGTCATGTACTTTTTCATGTTGATCAATAAAAATTCACACGTTTATCAAAAGTTATATCTTTAAAAAGGCTTTTGCTGCAGAAAGTATCGACAGAAAGAAAAGATCACTTCAAAGTTCCTGACCGTTGTTCATATGAGAAAGACAGTCGCACATATTGTTGCCATAACTTACATATATATAATAAACAGACTTATTGCCAAATATAACAACATTTTTATGACCAAGTCGTCTAACTTGGAAAAGTACACCGTTATTTGCCAGAATTCCCCTCAGTTGCCAAAGCAGGTAGATATATTTTGTGCAATGCTAGACAACTTTTGCTTAACACCTTTTGTAGTTCCTGTATGTTCTGACAAATTGCGAACGAAGAAGATCTTTTATCGAGCGCGTGATAGAGTGTGTCAGCCAGTGATCTCTGACCCCTCAGCCCTCCCCAATGTCAAATCAACAGTACTGGTATGTATTTTCTCAAGGGCGTGCTGATTATAGTTCATAGCAGGGGGTAAAGCCTTATGTTGGTCTTTATAATCATTGTAGCCCAACACCTAGCTTCCAGCACTCAACAGCTACGAAAATGCAATGTTTTCTTATTCCTTTCATTCAATAATGATAATCCTAAATATGGCGTATAACGTGATTGATCAATGTCTTTAAAATGTTTTGTTGTCCTTGTTTGTATACAATTCAACCTGGTCTTGTAAATATGTGCCTACAATTTAACACACATTACACTGTTGCAGAAAGTATAAGGTATCTTTACCTCACAACAAACCCGTAATAAAACTAATCCGTTTAAGCTCGTACTCCTAAAATAGACACGTCCAGCCATATGTTAGACATGCATACATGACGAAAGCTGTGGAAAAGTGTACATCAAACATATACTAAACCTAATCCGTTTAAGCCCATACTCTTGAAATAGACACGTCCAGTCATATGTCAGACATACATGTCGAAAGCTGTTGAAAAGTGTATAGCCTCGTTTGGTACAAAATAGAAGCTAGCAGACTATATATTCATCATCTTCAAATTCCGAATCTGTTTAGACAATCAGTGACTGTGTTCACACATTGATTGCGGTGCTGTCTGTTTCCTCACGCCCATGACATAGCCCTGTATCGTTCTGACAGCGACAAAACGGTTGACAGTCTTTATTAGGCAACATGCAGGCCGCCATGTTGGCCTAGTTTTATGATACGTGTTTTTGATCGTAGCTGTGCTCAATCATGTGACTACCATGCCGACGTCAAAGGTCCTCCTTGCACCTCGTATTCTTTATTTGGCTATATTGTATTACATGGGTATGCGTGGATGAAAGTTGAATAACATAAAAGGATTATACAATACTGGACGCTTATAGGGCCGCTGTGAGGACATTTTAGTACAACGTATCACACTTTTGATGCCTAAGATATGTAAAGTTATGCCTTATTCATGTATGCAAATATAGATCCATTTCAGATTTCTGGTTTTTAACATAGATACCTTCTGCAAATTTGACATCCTTTTTTATTAATTCTATGTTTTTATCACTCCTATTCTCCAGTTCCCAGTACAGACGTCCCAGACAATCTCTCTCAGCTGTACAAGGATCACGGCATCTCCTACGTCTGGATTCCCGCCAACGACTGGGACCCCAGGAGCAAGGTCGGGGTGCTACCTGCCGCGGTGTACAAGCTATGGGAGCTACTGAAGAGCGGCCATCACGTCTACGTGTACTGCAACGCTGGCATCATCAGATCCGTCCTTATCGTCTGCGGCTACCTGTACTATGTCCTCGGCTGGCCGTACAGGGTTATGGAGTATCACGTGTGTTCGCAGCGTCCTGTAGCGTGCGTCGATCAAGGTATCATCCTAGAAGCCGAGAAAGAGTTTCAGGAGAAGTTTGGGAGCGATGTTTTAGCGGCACGGTGTGCAGAGAGTCCTCGGTCGTACCAGCCCCAACCGCCGCCGAAGATACCCGCTATACATGCGACGCAAACAGAACAACAGCCGAACGAAGAGGATGAAGACCCGGCCTCACCTCAACCGCCTCAGGAGATACCTGATATTCAAGCGACGCAAACAGAACAACAGCCGAACGAAGAGGATGAAGACCCGGCCTCACCTCAACCGCCTCAGGAGATACCTGATATTCAAGCGACGCAAACAGAACAACAGCCGAACGAAGAGGATGAAGACCCGGCCTCACCTCAACCGCCTCAGGAGATACCTGATATTCAAGCGACGCAAACAGAACAACAGGCGAACGAAGAGGAGGGACAGATCGTTGCTGTAGAAGATACCAGCTCAGCTCAACCATCCCAGGAGATACCTGCTATACAAGAAACGCAAACAGAACAGCAGACGAGCAAGGAGGATGAACAGATCGTTGCTGAAGAAGACCCCAGCTCAGCTCAAGCGCCCCAGGAGATACCCGCTATACAAGAAACGCAAACAGAACAGCAGACGAACGAAGAGGAGGGACAGATCGCTGATGATGATGAAAACCCGACCTCAGCTCAACCACCCCAGGAGATACCCACTATAACAGCAACGCAAACAGAACAGCAGACGAGCAAGGAGGATGGACAGATCGTTGCTGAAGAAGACCCCAGCTCAGCTCAAGCGCCCCAGGAGATACCCACTGTACAAGAAACGCAAACAGAACAGCAGCTAAACCACGGGGGTGAAGAAATCGCTGACGATGATGACGCTCACTTTGTAGCTAAAACTAAGATAGTTCTCCGTAGAACGGTGGATTTTCCACCAGAAGAGGGGAAAGAGTCAGATGATTAAAGCCCGATGTATTGGTCAAATTCAATGGGCTGTTACTACAATGTATACGTACTGTTTATTTTGAAAAACTTAAAAATGTTTAAGATTACCTATCTAGCAATTGATGCCAAATACAAACTCTAAAAGTTAGGAAAGTCATAGAACACTGCTTGAATTATGTTAAGTCTTGCCTTGCAATCCATTTTGATGCTAGTGTTTTGCGTATTGTCTGATAAATCTTAGTATGGCCTTAAATATGTAAAATGTTGAATATAGTTCCTTGACGTAGCCATTGTTCTAGCGTGTTGAAGAATAAACAAACAAATTCTTTTACAATGTTGTACAGCCTTTCTTTGCCACCCCTTAACAACATAGTCTCTTTACATTGTTTGTTATTCGAATTCCTTAAGGATGACTTGTATGGACTCTTGCTATGTAGCTTCCTTTGTTTAAGAAAGTGCAACTGGGCATACAAGTACACTGACGTCGTTGTACCTTGAATATTCTCTTACTCATTATCAATAGCAATCACCTACCGGATATCCGATTACGTCTTGCAAGAAGTTCAAAAATAGTACCATTGATATACAGGTGAGCCTTATAATGGGTGCATTACACCTGTATATCTCCTTATATGGTCATATCAGACGTAATTTACGTCATGGGGATTCCCCTCTTGGTGACGTATTGTTTTTGGAAGGCAAAGGTCACTAATGAATGGGAAAAGGGGCGGGGTCGTAGGTTAAGTAGATAGTATCACATTGGCGAAACTCGTAATGCTTTTGATACGGAAACCACGACACACGCCCCTTTTGGCCGAGGCCTGCACAATGACTTATTGTTGTGTCGCTTAAGGTATTGTCTGTAAGGTATAATTTATGGATCTAAGTTGCTGTCGACACTTCACCGACATAAAAGATTAAGTCTAGTGTGACAAGATTGAAATCAGACGGGCCTACCACTTCTGGTTTCTACAGCCATAGATAGCATGTCGTTCTAACCACACCTCTGCATTTTGGAATGTCTGTATCTGTATCTGTATCTATATAGCCGGTATAACCGCCACACCAGCTTAAAAAAATGTCGTCACTTAAAAGAAATACAGACTCCTATTTTCGTCTTAGAAAACACATATACCTTCGAGTAGGGGCTATTTAGTATCTATAAACTCTTGTATCTCTATGGTGTAGTAAATACGCTAGCAAGTGTCGTGCTATTAACTTGAAAGATGCAACATGACTTACATTGACTAAGCAAATCTTCCGCTAGTAAAAAAAAAGCGTAACTGCCGGCCCTTGAAGACAGTGTTCATGGGCCCCGATCTTGGCACTGTTTCAGCCGGCAGTTACGTATGCGATTTTTTTTGCCAGCTGGATGGTTGGAGACTAACCTTGAGAGCTAAAAATCACCTAGGTCAGCTGATCAGGTAGCGTTACGTAGTATTGGTCGCCACGACTTGGGCCTGTTGTGCAATAAGTCAATTTCTTACAGGTTTGTTTTCCTTCAAGTCGCAACAAGGAAGTGTTTCATAACGCCTGAACTTGGACGAGTCTTGGAGGAATGACTACAACAATGCAACCGTATCTCAATTACAACGTAAAAGTGTCACACACAAAAACTGACAGAAAAAGAGGAACGAAAAAAATCGCGCCTACATATACATGACCGCCAATGACCCTTCTAAGTCTGTTCCAGTGTTTATTTGACCAGTGCTATTATCGATTTACCAGCAGGTGCGTAGCGTTACTGGGTTTCTGTATTCACTATTGTAAGTGTTGCGTACGAAGGGCATACTGTGAATACCGTGAGGGCATTTGGTGTCAAATATTAACAGTAAGTTTACCCGGAAATCAATAAAAGGGACCACGCAGCCTAGCTACTGAGAAACCCAATGCAAACAACATATTTTGAGGGAATGAATGAATGAATGAAGAACTTTATTGTGAGCTTTTGCCCACTGGGCTAAGCACGGGTAAAACAAAACACGCATGCATACAAATTGGTGAGAGTATAGAAATGTTATACTAGCTATATATAGTTATGTCGGCTTCCTTTCACTGCACAGACATTTTATGTTTGACTAGTGTGGGTATGTATAGAAATTCAGTTCAATAACAATCAAGAGAAAGAGCTAAATGTTTTGTATGATACGAAATTAGAATAGAAACGGCACAAAAATATGATTTGCAATCTAAGAACGCTGCTTACAGATAATTGGGAGAAAAGCAGCTCGGAAATCGAAGTGAAAAATAACCCACCCACCCAAACAAATGCGTACCGAGAATGTCGACTCCAAAACAACAGGTAGACAAGAGACGCTTCACTGAGAAGGGCACAGCGAAAGTGTCTCCGAGAAACGGTATCGGTGTCCTGCGAACTTTATAGCGAAACTTACCTGGTCAAAGACGGTAGGCATACTGAGAATGTCATGTCAGAAGGTACTCGGTAAAATGCATACTGAGAAGGTTAGGTCCACAATAGCACGCTGTTGCATTGACACTACCATTTTGCAAAATTCGCTGAAATACGGAAGTGTAACAAATAGATCTTGTCTTAGTAACCAAGAAAAAGGTACCGATGCACCAAAATATCATACGGAGGAACTCGGGGCAAAATTGTCAATTTGAAAGAACCACTTACTCCTAAAGGTTTCAAACAAGACTGGGATGCTTACTCGGAAAGTCTCACATTTGAAGGGTAAGGTTGAACGATTCTGCATTAAAACGCTAACTTGGAAGTAGCGCAACGTTTCGGCGTCCACACTTTCTCGGAATCGGCATGTACTATTCTTATGGACGTCTCTCAGTACCATATGTTTATTGCACAGTAAGATGTGTGTATTATTGTTGCAGAATTCGTTTGCTTTGACAGCAAGTGGTAGTTTATAGATTGTGCAGTACAGATCCAGCTTATTTGTAACAACTCTTCAGACAAACTTTTTTTTGATCAAACTCTTTTTATTCTTAGGGAATGTTGTACAGTCAGCGTTCCCGTGTGGTTGTCTGAATGCAATTCGTTTGCAACATACACAAGATGTCGAAAATTGCGTGAGGCGCTTCACAAAATAAGATACGCCAATATCCAGTACCAAGACTGACGACTACGAACATCACACTCCCTTTTATGTATCAACAGTACAAAGCGGCCTGTGCCAGATATCACGCTAGGCAATGTTACAGATGATCCTAGTACACACACACAAAAGCACTACCACTTGAAGTGGGCAAGTTTGTCAACATACTATAGATTCACAATATGCCATACACAAACAATTTTGAAACAATCTCATACGCTCTCGTTCAACAATTTTGCAACGTTACATCAGTCCTGAATCCTTCCATAAACAACAACACATTCGTATATACCTCCAAAACCAGTGTGAGCCAAACCCACAGAAGCCTTCGTAAGCTTTGACGTTCTAGTCAAACGCTTTCGAAAAATCCACAACAGCAACAAGTCCAACAAACCATCCTCTCTTACCCTCATCTGAATATGTCCATTCTCAATCCTTCGGCTATTTACCTTTTCTCATGACTTTCAAATCTTGAAGCACCCTGCTCAAATATAGTAGTAACTTCTCCTGACCACACTTCTTGGCTTATTACAATTTACACAGCAAATCTTAAATCTATCCGTTGTAGTCGTTACTTACTGGCTTTATAAAACGGCCTTATAAACTCCACATACTGGCTATATAAAGTTTTGGCTTATTTTTCTTCAAAATACACAGGTTTTCAGTACAGCGTGTCATTCAAATGAACACAATAATGTCATATAACCTTTTTTTTCTGTGAAACCAACCAGTTTAGACCACTTACGAGTACATCAAACTATGAAGAATACAATGGGGTATGCATGAAACGTACCGGTACGAATTGTTCGTGGAAATGAAAAAGGACTGAAATCCAAATTCAGTGCCTTTTGATATGTCAATATAATCTAGATGCAATGTGCAAATATGTTTTGATTCAGAAGTTGATATTTTAGGACACTGGTGTTTTTACTTGTTTATGAAATTTGTCTATATCATGGGTACGATCACACGGTTGGTTGAACAAATGCCCCCCTCCCCATTTTCAAGGATTTCTAGCTTTCATTTTCGTACTTAGTACATACACTTTCTCGTGAGCACGTCTTCCATGCTATTCTTTACATGACCACAAAGTCATAAAATTGGCAAAAGATACCAAAGGGTGTGTATATCATAGGGGTGTTTTTTTGGGACAAACGGAAATCGAACTTCTCATGTGGCACAATAAGGCCTAAAACGTATTGCCGTAAAACATGCAAACAAATTTTGCATCATCTTTTTTTTCTTCAAATTTTGCTATCTGTCACCTTAGCCACACATGCCCATATTTGGTTGTGGATCCTCCACAACGCGCAGGCGCTGTTCTGCGGTCACGTGACGGAGCACCACAGTGATGAGGGCATGGGCGTTGGGAGGACCTGGGTCATTCTGCCCGATGCTTAGGTAGACCTGGGTTTCCGGGCGCTGCTGGTTCACCCCAATCGCGTAGTCCCCGATGGCTGCCATGAACGTGGCGTAGTCGAACACCTTGGTTTTCACGCCTTTCTTCAGTGTGACGACCCGACCGCCCACCATCCGACAGAACAGCCGCACACGACAGTGCCGGGTGATGTAGAGGTCGTTGTTCAGGACACGAAAGATGATACCTGAGGAACAATGGAAATAATAAATAATGTTTTTATTCAGTTGGTGCAGTTGTACAGATTAGCAGGGCCTTGGGATTGGCCCTGAATTGTCCTGACACTCTATATTACATTACGGGGACAGGTAAAATCATTCATAGCTAATATTACTGACTAAATATACTTTAAAATCTTTAAGATGTATAGAGTACAAAATTATATGAAAGGATTTGAAAGCGGTGATCACTATCGTGTATCACTAATAATGTCTTCAGCCTCGTAAAAATGGAATCCTATTTAACATCACTGGGGAATTTTTAGATACGGAAGCCTAAGCTTTTTTTCCCCTTTCCTTACCCCTTTCCCTATCATGAACATTCTTGCTCCTCCCAAGTAGCCCCTGCCTTCTCCCTCCGTCCCTCCTTTTCTTCTTTCTTCCCTCCCTAAATCGATAATCCCTAATCCAATCTGAATGGTTCGAATGTCGTCAGCCAATCACATGCTCCGCCTCCTAGAATCATGTTGGTGGAGAGAACCGGAAAGTTATTAACCAATCACGTCACCACCGACGATCAAGAGGCAACGTGATTGGCTGGTAAATTTGTCTCCAGTAACACGCGTGGAGTATCTGATTGGCTGACGGCTGGCCAGCGCTAACGCAGCGGGAAGGACAAATCGCATCCAAAAGCGGTAGGCCTGACATGAGCATGAAGTGGAGGAGACGCATGCCTACCTTTGCCGAGGTGGCTGAAGACCCGGTTGTACTGCTCCTGCTTCTGTGCATTCCCACCGGTGTACAGCGGCAGCGCCACCAGTTCGGCCGGGGTGTGTAAGCCGTTCCGCTGGAAGTTGGGAGGGTGCAGCAGGCATCCCTTGGAGGGCTTGGTGCCGAAGAGCCTGTTGTTTCCGTAATACGGCTCGACGAGTAACTCGCATTCTGTGAAAATGGACAAAAATAGACGAATCATTATTTTTCAAACTACGGTCATTGGCAGGCTAACAAAACGACATTTAAGATTACCAAATGGACAGATACAGTCAAATTTGGTCAGGCAACCACCTCCAGTAAGAAGCCATGCCAAAACAGCCCCATCAATATTTATATAGTTAAACCCACCCTGTCCTGTGCAACCACCTGTCCTCAGCAACCATTCCCCCACTCCCTTGAGCGGTTGCTGAATGCAGGTTTGCAGCAAAGTATTGTGCTAATTGGTTATTAATACATACCATCCCTGCCTCCCAAATGATGATACTTATTCCATATCTGCCATACTACTATCGCCCCTTACTTTCTTTTTCATATCAGTACCCTTCATATAACCACTTGTTTAAAGGTTTTCCATACTTTTCAAAAATTATCTAATGACTTCTAACCTTCATCTAGAACTGGTGAGACGCGGTGCCCGTTCATGTTCTGATGACCGTCATCTGAAAGGCAGAGAAAAACAGGTTGGAACCATTTTTTTTTCTACATAGAAGGAACAAGCTTTGATCTGAAACATCTCATTGAACTATCATAGATTTTTTATCAATCGCTGCGTAAAGCCGTAGGGACAATCTTCATTTGGGCAGCCTTTAGACTTCCTCATTTTGTATCAGTCTAAAGGAAGTGCTACTATTTCTTGGGGTGAAAAAAAACAACTGCGGTAGAACAACCCCTTCTGTTGACTTTGTAATATTAGGAGGACAAATCAACAATAGAATAGACGGAAAAGTCGAGAAAGAACAGCAAAGGATTAAGAAGTTAAGTGAATTAAGATTGAAAAGCAGAAAACAATAATAGCCCTCCTGGCTTTCCTTACCTTGTAAGCCCGAGGGCTTAAAAGGCAGAAATACAAACAGAGGGGTGTTAAACACAACAAGTTCACAACAATGTTAACAAATCATTCATAGTGTACCTAGGAATATTGACCAAAGACATTGTTGTGATTGAGGGAAAAAACAGCTCAGGTCTCGTAAGAAAAGAGCCATACCAGCTAAAGAGAGTGAAGGCGTAAAAAAACGGAACTGTTGACAATCAGGCTATCGATGCCAAACAAACAGAGTGTGCGGAAGTTACATCCGGAAGAAAATTAGCTACTTAGAACAATGCTTCCCTTGTCTTCAACGCGCTATGCACGAAAAAAAAACAGTAGCCAAGTACCCTACATGCCCATACTGCCATGCGTAACTTGTTGCAACTTTTCTACATTTGCATTTGGCTTTCAGAATAAGTTGCTCTTTTTTCAAATGTTGGAAACCACCCCCCCCCCTTGGCCTTTGGTCTTCCACCCCAACTGAATAACACAACTTACGTCAAAATTATTTTCTAGCCAGGTGACTAGACTTGTTTACTGCTATTCCTGCATTAAGTAAGAAATCGAGCACCTTGACAGAGAAGACATGCGTTCAGATCAGCATGCACATGTTCAGAATGGCAGAGAGGGGTGTTATAAGATTTGACGAGAAAGAACATTTAAACGTAGCCAATAAAGGAACTAAACCTCTTACCCGTGGTCGGTGGTGAGAGAAGGCGATACAGCCGGTAAGGGTTGTCGCCTTGCTCCTGACTCTGATCACGCAGGTACTTAGCCTCGGTGGACTTGTTCATGGCGCACCTGAAGTTGGTCTTCCACCTGGACGGGTCGGGTTTGTCCGCTCCTTCGGTGTACCTGCCGGTGTGCACCGCCCACTCCTGTTGAAAGTACGCAGCGTCTCCCGTCAGAGACATGTTTACAGGACAGTGTATGTGTTGTGCTGCGGTGTGACCTGTGACGTTCAGGTCAAAGTGTGTTCTTTTGTTGTGCCGTGATATGGTGTGTGACTAATACATGTACACATGCAGTTTGGCGTACGGCTGCTGTGGGAAAGCAAGTTTAGGACCCGGTCACAGTCATCGTGCAACGATATTTATCGCACCATTGTCGCACGATCGCAAACTGAAGTCATTCTAGGGATCGTCGTGTATGTTTCGTACAAAATTTCAGCTGTCTTGTTACCGAAAAGGCTGTCTCAGATCCAATCTTGTTGGCGGCTGGTTCTGTTACAGTCTGCTTGATACTACAAAGGTGGTTCAACCACATGGAAGAGTAGTACTACGGTCTACGACGAAAGTGACCTCGCGACGTTAAGGAATAGGCGTGATTTCAACTGGTAAACTGTGAGGGACATACATGTATGTAACGTGCTTGTGACTCATGAAGATCAGGTGCAAAGTTTCATGTCGTTGTTGTGGCGGCAGTTATATTACATCAACAACTCGACACGCCTACGCGTACGGTGACTAACAAGCAAGAAAAAAAACAGGTGAAATGCTGTTTGCCATCAAAGATTGTGTGGGGGAGGGGGTGTTGAAATGGTGCAAGGTGGTCCACTCGGATTGCGTGGGCACCAACTGCACCTGTAAGAGACCCATGACTTTTCAATGACCAGGAAATGTGCTTGCACCCCACCCCCCTCCTCACGCGAAACTTTTACCGCCCCCTGTTCTCTGTGTAATGCTAATGTTTGACTCACTCAGTCACTGAATAAGTTGTCCCCTGAAACTATCTCTGTCACGATGAACATTCGTTAACAAAACATTGACAGACAAGTGCACAGACAGAAGATTAACCACTCACAGAAACGCAATATTGACAAAAGATATGAAATTACAAAGCTAAGTGGACATGTTACGTGGTGCTATGTTGACCTACCATGTTTACCAGCCGTGACCAAGAAGCGATCTTGTTGGCAAAATACTTCAACAAGTTTGAAGCTGGCAAAACAGAAAAACAAACAAAAAGCACACAGACAAAAGAACGTACCTTGAATATCGCGCCGTCTTGATCCACGTTGTAGTCATGCTGGCTTTTCCGCGTCCACAGGATCTTGACCATTTGTCTCGCCTCGTCCTGCCAGGAGACGCCGGGCACCTGGCCGGAGTTCACACGCTCCCGGAGCCACGGGATCAGCTTCTGCCGAGTCCGCGGCCTCTGCTGGGGAGACAGGCTCACCTCCACGTCTAAGGAGTCTGCCATTTCTCGCTTCAACCTGTGCTGGTCCATTGTGAGCCTGCAGAACGATCACCATTACATCGCTAAAGTTCAAACCTAAGTGGTGCACGTGGGCGCTGGGGAGTCCCCAAAACTTTCTAGTGTTTGTTGACAAACTTTCTATATGGACTGTAAATAGCTGGGGGTGTCGCATAGTAGTTGCGCATGGTGACGTCATGTCTAAGACTTTGCTGTAAACACCTTTTTTGCGGTGAAGTCTTTACCGCAAACATAAAACCACCGCGAAAAGTCGTTCCATTTTGTGAGTGTAGTGCTACTATAGTTTCAATTGCGAACTCATAACCACCGCGAACACCCCCATTTTCTCCCTACCGCGAAATCGAATCCCCGCGAACATTTCTGCATTTACAGAGTCTGGAACCAGGCCAGCACAGCTAGCACCGTACAATGCCAATGGCCAAGTGCCAACAAGTTATACAATGAAGTTTGCATACAAATATTCTTATCTGACGGTACAAACTGAAGTAATAACCGTTAACTAGATTTGAAACGCGATTCTACCGAAGGTTTTGATTGACAAGCACATGCATGAAGTACACGATTTTTTGTATGGGTTGTTGAGATTTCTCTGCGTCACTTGAAGAATTTTCTCGAACATCAGAATGTGGTTTACAGGGACCACAGCACAACCGCAGTGAGGCATTCACCAAGTTCTCCGCACATGACTACAATTCCAGTTCAAACCGCAAAATGTCATTTGAACCTAGTTTACATTCGACCGACAGATTTCTAATGCCGCAAGTTTTATTTTGACCGGTATTCTCCTCACAGACACTCACATCTGCCCCCCTCCCCCATTGCAACATCTTGAACAGAAACTTATAAGAGCAAAAAAAAAACTCACCAAAAATGCGCCGAGGCTCTGCTGGGAACGTTCACTACGCCCGGAATGCTGCGTCTGAACTTGAAAAGTTTTGCTGACCGAATGGCACATGGTTTGAGCCTCGGTAGGCTTTAAAATCTTCTAACAGGGAGTTCCCCGGTGACGAAGGGGACCGAAACCTGAACGAAGGTGGTTACTAGTAATTTAACTGTGACAATGAGTCACTCAGAAGTGGGTCACTTTCTCATGAGCCCTGGGCGCTCCAAGAAACCGCTATGGGTAGAAAAGCATACATGTGGAAAGGTCTGTGGCAAGATTATGGTTCTCTAGCAAAAAAAACAATAACATCTGACCGCTGTCAATAATTGCTACATGCAGCCATGCGCCAACATTGGTCAAAGTCCGTTTTGTATGTAAGACGCGAGTTCGCCAAGCTGATCCGCTGAGACATTGCACAGACTTCCAACTACAGATATGGTCTTCTTTTACTTTCGTGAGTTGGACAAGACTGTCATGTGCCAATTGTTCACCGCACGACTACATGTCTCAGTTCAAATCGAGATTTGATCAAAGCGGCTGAGCCATTGTACAGTGCATTACAGGTTCTTTTACTTTCGTTTTCAAGGCACTCAACAATAACATACAGATCAGTTCGACCCAGCAAAACAGCATGTCTGACAGATGTAATAATGATACTTAAGCTTCCACATAGGTTAATTTTAGACGTTTGGGGGTTGTTGTTGCTGTACATGTATCGTTACGATCGTGCCACCTTGACAAGTGTCAGCAACCAACTTACACGAGACGAATCACATGATGTAATTTATGAATCTATACAATATAGATCTAGTCTTGAAAAATCACACAGACATGTGACAGTCTAGTGAGAGGAGTCTTGCTTCTATCTCTTTTTCTTGTTGTTCTTTCCTTTCATTATTCTTTCCTCCTCCCTCTAAACAGAATCTGTGGCTGCGAATACAGATGACTGTTGCAAGTTTTGTTTCACTTTCGTGGAAACCACTTGAAGTGCAAAACACGTGTGGGGCGGGGATGGGGTTTTCCATTTGATCACGAGACAGCTCCATCGTGTATTCGACAAACTTGTTTTCCAAAGCTGGATCCACGGAGGGGTCGTCCCACGTACTTCAACTGGGATTTGGAAAATCCCCAACTTTGATAATACGCCCTTTCCATCTAGCCTCTAACGTTAGTAGGCTCCAGAGGTGGCCGGAAACAATAGAAATTGGCCTAAACGACAGATAACATGCCAGAGAAGTTAGTCGGCCGGAGAGTACAGTTGGTCACCTTAGGAAAACTATACCCCTCTACCGCTCCGTATAGTTGGTGTGTTGGGCCGAAGGGCGGTTATACCGGCTATATAGATACAGATACAGAAACAGATACAGATACCGGCTAACTCCTCTGTCATTTTATCTGTCTATTTGTCCAATTTTTACTCTTTCCAGCCATCTCTGGAGCCTGGTAGAGGCTGCTTTCCACCGAGGCTGCGACCGCTGAGTGACCTTCGAGCGACCAGAAGTCATCTCATTAGTAGTTCAAACGAATTTCATTCATAAACAAGCCGCTAGGGGGCCCTATATGACTTACTTTCCCTCCCAATAGCTATCTACCACTAAAGAATCAAGACCATAGCATGTCCAGAACACGAGATAACAAACCCAGTAGTTCCGCTGCAGTACTAAAGCAAGTCGCTAGGGGGCCTAAAGTCTAATGATTTCGAGGTCTCAATAAGATCTACCCATATACCAAGTACATGTATCAAGACGGTCCATCAAGGCATTCTTGAGTTATCGTGTTTACACACACACACACACACACACACACACACACACACACACACACACACACACACACACACACACACACACACACACACACACACACACGAACGCTGACGAAAACATAACCTTTACGGCAAAGGTGAAATGTATTTTGAAAGTTTTGTGTATTTTGTACATGTTGTATTTCAAATCATACATTTGCGTCATGTGTTATATTCAATGTATAAAGTCATAGGTCATAAAATTCATTTTCATTGCTCAGTGGTCATGACGTCACTCAATGGAACCAGCCGAACAGCCTCAAGGGCGTTCAACTTTGTAAATGTGGGCTGTTCGTTCAGATTATTTTCTGGGAAAAGTGGGAGAAACGAAACTTTGCATAGTTCATAGTTACAAACAAAAATTGTGATTTTTTTCTCCCAATATCATTTTATGGCACGTCAAAAACTCCCATACTGTTGGTTTGTGACTAAATGTGGTCTGTTCATTATAAGTTTTCCTCACTTCTGGGAAAACTGGGAGAAACGAAACTTGGCCTAGTTTTTATTCCCTTGATAAACAAAAATCGTGATTTTTTGTTGCTTCCCTCATGATCATTTTATGGCACGTCACAAACCCTAGCCTCCGTTGCAGGCTCTGAAGCGGCTTTTTGGGGGGCTAAATAATACACTTTTTGCAGCCACCCCTTAACTATCAGCCATCCTGTAACTATCAGCCGCTGATAGTTACAGGATGGCTGATAGTTACGGGGTGGCTGCAAAAAGTGTATTATTTAGCCCCCCAAAAAGCCGCTTCAGAGCCTGCAATGGAGGCTAACAAACCCCCACACTGTTAGTTTGTGACTAAACGTGGTCTGTTCATTAAAAGTTTTCCTCACTTGGCACAGTTCATAGTCCTTTCATAAACAAAAATCGTGACTTTTTTGCTTCCCTCATGATCAATTTATGGCGCGTTACAAACTCCAACATCGGTTCATGACTAGTTGTGTAAAACCCACTCAAATAACCACCGGTTCATAAAGCCCAGTGGTTGATACCCGTTCATAATGACAAGTCGTTATTATCAAATCCCGCATTACAACGTAAGCATAGATATAGAAACTTATTGTAGACTAGCAATAAAGTATGATCTTGTATCACATGACTGTGTATGCCTTATGTTTTTACTTTACATTTGGACTTCGACATTGTTGTCAACATGCAATAAGCCTACGGGCATGAATTTGCAATAGACTTATCAATCTATATCACGTATGGTAACTACGAATGATCGACATGCTCACGGTAAAACTTTTACCAGTCGTAGAATTCTTGATCGATAGTTTTTCTCTACGTTTTTCAGAATTTGTTCTCATTAAAGTTGTTGTGCTCAACTGGTGACGCTCAAAATCTGCGCTTGTGAAAATCGTCACTTTGCGGCTCATCGGAGAACACCACCCCCTAGTAAGCAATCGAAAACTCATATATATATAGTACTGTATACGTACACAATGTTACCAAAAATTCTATTTTAGTTTTAGGCCATGTTCAGTGAGAGTATAATGTATCCCATGACGTAAAGCATGCATATATGGTGGAATATTGATATGGAATGAAGCAATAACTTGAGCCCTTATGGCTTGTTTTGAAGACCCAGTGATTGGAGCTCAACTCAAACCCGTGACAACTGTCACCAGTGTCAATATTGGCCTGACAAAAATAGACCTGAGGTGATCATAACGTACACGCAGGTCACGCTTGATAAAACAAAACATCTACGGTCAGAATTTGCCTAGTTAAACACGTCTTCCATACATGTAGATGCAAATGTGCTTCAGCTGTGGTGTACACGTAACTAGCAATGAAAAGTCGAGCTATTTTGACAACGTGCTTTATACACTGGAGAGTCCCAGGATTTAACCTAACGCCTCTTGACTGCGTGTGGTTGATATTAATCCCATTACTGACGTAGTACCCAAGGGTATAAATAGTTCACAGGCCATACATGTGCCCGTCGTTATGACCTCCAGCATATGGCACACACTCAGAGTATTATTTAAACAACATATTGCTGCCGTAGGAGCCCAAACGTTAACGCACGGGACCGGTTTCCCTCGCAGCGGTGACTCGGAGATTCCTAACAATTTCGCACCATTCTCACATTAATCTACCGGCCGCTTTTCTTGTCATGGGACCTTGAAGCAATGTTTGTTCGAGGTCGTTAATTTTTTTTCTCCTAGCTATTTTTAAAACACCGCACGACGCTGCATTGCTTACTCTACGCTACAGAAGGGGCTGACCCTTTGGCAAGCGGCGTAAAAGATCGAGTGGAGGTATAAACTTCGGAACAACATCAACTGGAACTGGGACGACCGCGCCGAATTTGTGGAAGGAATTTTTGCCTTTTGTGGCCGGGAATCGGACCCAGGGACGCAAGCGTGTACAGGATTCTACAATCGTGTTACATAGAGGTCCTCAGGGGGTTGACACTGTGGCCGGTGGTGTGACGACAAGAGAGAGAGAGAGACAACCACAGGACCAGCAGCCATGATGATGTCCGAGATTCTACCGGATGAAGCGGACTGGACGGAGACGGAGACCGAGGTGGAGATAGAGGTAGAGGACCTCGTCCCGAAAAGCCACTGGGATCTCGAAGCCATCTTAGATGGCAGGGACACGGGAGAACCCAAGAAGAGGAAAATCAAGAAGAAGGTAAAGAAGAAGGTGAAGAGAAAGCCGAAACCCAAACCGCCCACCCCGCCCCCTCGGCGGATCACTCCATCTCCTCCGCCAAAGCCCAAGACGCCTCCCCCTCCTCCCAAGCCGAAGACCCCGGAGCCATCGCCCGAGCCCCCGATGCAGATGGTGTACGTGGAGGAGTGCTGCATCACGGTGAACGAGGAGGACGACTCGGGGACGGGGATGGGGGACGACGGCCTGGGGGACGATGACGGGCTCGGTGGGGACGGCGGGGACGGAGGGGACAGCGGTGCCGACACGGGGGACGAGACCGGCTTCTCCGAGGTGGAAATCCAGATGGCCGATGAGTCGGAGGCGGCGCCAGGGACCATGAGGTCGGTGTCACAGTGGCGCGGGGGGGACTGGAGGTGAGATCGATGATTTGTTAACTTTATTTACTCATCTATCTCACCTTAAAACAACTGGGTTGCCTTTTCAGCCTATATCTACTCAACTCTATATCCTTGAATTAGACTAATACTTTAGAATTCCTAAATATTAGCAATACAATAGAAATTGTATTGCTACCATGTATGTAAGTTGCCATACATTGTACCAGTTACAATTGTCGCGAAATAAAGTTCTTCTATCAAAGTTGATTTGCAAGGGGGCCCAGTTTATGCAGGATAAGACATGTTACATTCAGTCAGGTGGTGACAAAGGTGGACATTCAGTAATTTGTAAGTTGTAGAATCTTCCTCATTAACAAGCCGCTGGGGGGCCCACAATCTAAACATTCCGAGATCTCATCAAGACCTACCCACATGCTAAATATCAAGACAATCCATCCATGCCTTCTCGAGTAGTGCCGTGTTGACAGACACACACTCGCACAAACACACGATAACATAAGTCATAACCTTCATTTTTCATGGAGATGATACTTTCAAAATAGATATAGTAAAATCCTTCGTTTGACACCAAACCGTTATTTTCAGACATGCACCCTTGTAAACTATACAGTGTTGTGGAGAACTCTCGGTTTTCTCTGGGTCGTGCGCCATTGAATTCCACGTCCATGTACGTAATGAGTTTACACGGGAAAGAACAGCTGGGGAGGAGGGTAGAATCAAAACAAAAAGTCTCACCATTATTGTTTCACATGATCACATTTGTACATATAAGTATTACACTAGACTCACTACACTAGCTGAAAAATAGTTAAGTTTGGCCAACTTGATAAGAATAATAACTTGCCAGGAGAGTCTGCCCACCATAGAGTTTCATTTCCGCAGCTAGAAAAATGTCTCTCTCTCCTGATCAAGAATTCACCCTATTTTTGCCGAATGTTACCATCGATACCTCATTAGGAAGGCATGGTACTACACAACCACGTCTTTTAGGTAGGCATCGTGGCGGTTCATTTCAACTATCTTATCACACATCTCCCGCCTTAAGGAGAGTGCCCAATCTCTAAACTCCGACCGAGTTCAGCCATGATACCCCTCCTTCTAATGGGAAGGACAACGGATACTGTAGTAGCTATACAAATGCGTACATCATACATAATACATATCCTTATACGTACCCTTGCTTGCTTGTATGCAACAGGGATATGTTTATCCATTTGTGCATGTTACGTATATAAGTACTTACAGCTGCTAATGCGATTTAGTGTTGAAAATACATCTTCTAAGAAAAATCAATATCATTAATAAAGCATTGCATGTTTACCATTGAAAAATCTAAAATGATACTGCATACTGAATTCTATTCACAACACTGCCTGGAGCTTCTTATAATCTTAGGCTAATTACGTAACGACCCTCAAGATGAAAATAGGACAAATGATGATGATTATGATGATGATGATGATGATGATGATGAAGTAACGTATGGGGCAATGCACCCTCCAAGCAAAGAAGAAGGGTTGAATACAGTAGTTTGATGAATACTCCTCTATCTAATTTCTTTATGGATAGCTTTGAAATTGGTCTGACTCCTTTTGCATCATCACTCCCTCTATTTTGCTTTGGTTTTCAGAACTAGCTTCACTTAAGTTGTCACCAGATAGCATTGAAACAAACTGACTCTGTTCATTATAACATCATATTACTGCTTGTATCCCCTGTCGGGCCCCATGGCATGTAACGCGAGGAATGCCGGGTCCCTACAGTGTCCTGATACCGGTATTGCCCACCCAGTAAAAACCAAACACCGATGACCTACACCCATATCAGTGCTGACACTTTTGATTCCACGAAACAGGGGGCGCTTATGTACAGTGTGCTGAAATACTAGCATCAAACGTCTCTTAAATTACCATGAATCCTCTTCAATAAAGTAGATGATCTTCCTATTCCGAAAAATGGTCATCCATTGACACAGAAATTTTATGAAACACGCACGAATCACTATGCGAAAACGTACGAATATTCAATGATGAAAAACGCACGAATCATGACTAAGTATATATGAAAACGCACGCACGGAGCTTATGATAAACGCACGAATCGCTATGCGAAAACGTATAGATGATCATAGATCTCATGAAAAAAATTAAACGCACGAATCTTATGAAAACGCACGAAGTACTTTGCAAAACGTATGGATCTTATTGAAAACGCAGTCTTTTATGTAAACCGGTGTTAGGAGAAAGTATGTTTCTTAGTTTATAATGAAAGCTCATCTGTGTTGGTAGTAATCATAATACAATGCTAAACTTTCTTCCAACACTAAGGTATTCACGGATCGAATTTTCGACGACCACTGTCGCCTTCTTCAGGATCAATAATGACCAATCACTGCCGAACGTAAACTCGCGAGAGTTACGGACACGTGACTCTATTGACACATGTCACTGCGGATACGTGACGTCAGCAATTGGTCAAACGTGCCAGGAAGTTTATAACGCCCACTGTCTCTGTTGAGTGACGGCTGGAGTGCCCTGATATATATGGCCTCCTTTATACCTCTCATAAAGTAGTCCTGTTCAGTGTCCAGAATTCTGACTTTGTCCAGCGAAACGGTATGGCCCGGAGATTCAATGTGGATGTGTTGAGAGACTTCAGACGAATGCGAGCTGGGGCGTTTGTGTTCAAGGAATCTAGTTCTCAATGAGCGTTCTGTCTCACCAATGTAGAATTCTTCACAAGTCCCTTGTCTAGTGGTTCCCTGACACGGAATGTGGTACACTACACCGCACTTCTCTTCTCTTGGGCTTCTCTTCTCGCGAGTTTACGTTCGGCAGTGATTGGTCATTATTGATCCTGAAGAAGGCGACAGTGGTCGTCGAAAATTCGATCCGTGAATACCTTAGTGTTGGAAGAAAGTTTAGCATTGTATTATGTTTCTTAGTATTTGTATCCACGATATTTAACGTTGGACTTCTTATCTGTTAAGTTGTGAGACAAAAGAAATATATCGATAGAATAATTTTGATTTTTTTATTGTCATTGATACAGGCCGGCCCAAAACTGGCCTATCTCTCAGTTCTTATAAGACATCCATGAAGTTGAGGATAGGCAGTAGTCCAACTGCCAGACTGCCGCTGAGTTTTTCCAGTCTCTTATCAAAATAGTTTTCCTAATCCTAAGTATGAACAAATCAGCCCACCATGGGCCCCTACCCCTGCACCTGTTGTCTCACCAGGTAGACACATGTCCTCCTACGGGGTCCTGCCTGAAACTATGTTTATTACCCAGAATCCCGCGCGCGGGGCAGCCATTCGGAGCGGGGTGACAGCGGAAGTGGAACTTATGACGGGCAGGTACTCACCCAAAATTACCGTTTTTCACCCCAAAATCAGCTTAGATCACACGGCTGTACAATCTACGACATATCATAGGCTTGTCTCTGTGCCTGTGTGCAGTAGAGTTGCCTTATTTCTCGCTGGTTTGACAGTTTTACTCGCTTTATCGTTGTCGAGACGATCGCCCCCTCCCCATAGTTAAACAGAGGTTTATTTCTGGAACGGTCGTCTTTTCCTTTAGTTTACTGATTCTAACCTTTATTTTGCCTTTATCTAAAAATCTACAGCTTAACTACTATCATATCCTAACCAGTTGTTAAGATATCTGTTTAAGAAAGACTTGGGTTTGTACAAGAAGGAAGGAAATACCCCAGACCGTTAGCCATAGATTCCAGGACTAGATAACAAATGAATTAAGATTTATCTAACGTTATTAAAAATATCTGTTATCAATAACTTCAGTATATCGTCAGACAAGTGTACTAGTTCTAAAGTCTGTGGAAAAAAATCCTTGGAACTAGCTGTGTGAAAGATTGTCAGAGCGTGTTTCGTTAGTTGTTGATTTTATTTTTAGAGTTTGTCCATATTCAGACAGACCCAGCCTGGTTGATGAATAAGTCACTTCCGGTGTCTGGCCTGGCAGCATGCCATGGTCAAGTCCATGGCAACGCCTACTGGGGAGGATTATGTTACAGTTCCAAGTTTAAGGTCACACCTTCTATGTTCAACATCACAGTCCAAAGATTTTTGTCACCTAGATCACGAGTTGTTATTATGGCTTCCATTGACTGATTGAGACCTAACAAAACAATGTAACATTTGAGCCTTTGACAGACGAAGAACGTCTTGTCAATAGTGAAAATAGAAGTCATATTGACAGGATATATCGGGTGTAGAGTGGTTGACTAGCAATCCAAATACTGTGGAAAGTCGGGGGTTCAATTCCAATTAGGGTTGACAGGATCATGATGTGTTATTCACAAGATTATCAACGTATCCTATCAATAGGGCCAAATAATTCTTATTGACAGGAACATCCTGGCCTTTGACGTATACCAGTAATTCACTTATTAAAAAGAGAGGATTAGTAACTAACAGAAATTTTGTGCTCAAGATCACTAACAAGTCCTGACAGTTCCTCTGCCAGCTGACATAGTTTACTCTAGCCTGGGTGCCATCCTATTTCTACCGGGGCTCCTACACTCGCCTCCCTCAAAATTTTTGAGGGAGGCGAGTGTAGGAGCCCCGGTAGAAATAGGATGGCACCCAGGCTAAGTTTTCTCTCAGGGCTGACAAATCTATTTACTCCAACAACAGTCTAGCCTGGGTGCCATCAGATTACTGCTTACCCGTTACCGGGCTCCTAGACTCGCTACTCTGTAAGTTTAGGAGCGCCGGTAGTAATCGGATGGCACCCAGGATAGTACTAGTAATAGCAGACCTGCTTTCCCCATGACCACTTATTTGGTGTGTTGACATTTATCCTGGTAGGTTTTGGGTAACAGGATGCCTGTTTTCCTTTTTTTTCTCTCTTTTGATTTTATATTGACTGTCTGATCCAGTATTTTCCTGCAAAAGTCTGAGAACCAAGAGATTAGATTGTTGTGGCCTGAAGAATTCTTGAAACACCTCCAGGATCCATATTTGATTAAAGAACTGCCCTAGAATTTGAACTTAAGATACAAGGGAAAAGAACAAATGGGGCTATACTTACAGTTTCATACAATATTGTACATAGATGCATGTAGAACCCAAATCACTAACTTACTGACTTTAAGCAAGTTGATCTATAACTTTTTAAAGGGCGGTAAGGTTTGCTTAAGAACATACAGTAGTATAGAGACGTATAATTATAAGTTGGTTATAATGTTTACAACAAAGCCAACATTTCAAGGTTCTCAAGATTAAAGTTTTTTTATTGTATATTGTCTTTAAAACAGCATTGATTTAATGATGTTGTCCTACTAAATCCTTGGTTGTGTGTTCATATTTAAACCACTCCTAATTTTTGGATCTCATGCATGTTGTTAGGTTAATCAGAACTCCACCCCATCCTGACTATTCCAGCAATTCAGATTGAGTATTTGATATCAGCTGTGTTCTTTCCTCTACATGCAATTCATTCAGGAACAGATAGGTGGCCATGGATATCAGGTAACATGTACTGTTCGCTGCTAACCTGTGCTCACTGCTTTTAATTTTTCAGCGCTTGTTTATATAATCTCCAAGCAGATCTACACGGGGTGCGAAAATCGTAAATGCTAACCAGAGAAGCTCCAGTCAGCCAGAGAAGCTCCAGCCAGCCCCGGCGTTCTCTGGCTAGCATTTACGATTTTCGCGTCCCGTGTAGATCTGCTTGGAGATTATGTTTATACACAACAACGTTAACTTTAATATACTATATAGTTCTGTATATGTGATCAATACAATCCATACAAAGTACACAAATGCATTTTTACAAAATATGCATCTGCTTCAGTAATAATCAGTATGATAAAAATAAGATGTCTATTTTTATAAGCACCTGATTCATGCTACTGGAATTAAGGGATCGGACTCTGATGAGACAAACATGTATGCGTGTAAATGTAATACATATTTAGCTATCTGTCCTAGAGCACATTTAAGAACCCTTTTCTTGTTCCTCAATACCAACTCCATGTACAATACTGGTTGGTTACAACATATGGCAGTTTACTGATGATACTAGTTATGTGATTTACATTCCTTCATTAGACGAAAATGTTGTTGTCTTTAGTCCTAATGGTATTTTGGGAAGTTGACTTAGGCCAAACAATTGTGAGATCTTACTAGGATAATGCTTTAACAGATTTTTTGCTTGTTAAGAGGTCATTTGGAATGTTGCCTAGAATTCAAATGTAGTCCATGTAGTGCCAGGTGTGACCATCTGTAGAGTCAGCCAAGACTTCTGAAGTTTAGAATGTTGATTCCAAATAACATCCTACAGACTTACATGTAAACAAGGTAGAAAGCCACACAATTGTGAGATTTTAAGATAATGTGATAGCAGTGACTTCTAAAGAGATCATTTGGAAAGTTTCCTAAAGTAGAGTAGTCTTCGAATGCATGATGTACTAGTAGTGCCAGGTATGACTATTTGTAGAATCAGCAAAGACTTCTGCTGAAGTCTAAAATGTTTATTCAAAGTAACATCTAACAGACTTACAAGTAGACAAGACAGAAAGCCTACCATTATTTACTTAAGACTGGCAGTAGATCAGTCTTCCATCTGCTAGTCTGTCAGCCCCTGCTGCATTCTTTAGTATGGCCTTTTCTGCCCTTACCTGGTGTTGCTGTTTATATATAGGACCCAGGAGTGTTTGGATACCTGACTCCCCCTTTGTTTACACATAGCACAGCCCTCCCTCCCCCTACTTTGGAGCAAACCATCTTTCCTTGTGAACGTTTGCCAGTGTCAAGTCCAATGCCATGGTTGAACAGGCCTGTTCCTTGTCGAGGTCTCCGCCTGGTACCTTCCCTAATGAGAAACATACCGTCAAGGACATTCTACTCGCCAAGAGTAACATTGCCAAGTAGAAAGTGCTTGTCTAGGGAGCCTGTCCCCCCCTACAGGCGAAGTGTTGTGTCTGTCAATTTGTTTTTGGAGGGAGCTGCTCCGGTGAACAAATGTTTGAAGGGGTGTGGGTTCTTGGCCTTTTTTCCCATTTCCAGCAGTGCAGCGTTGCAAGGCGGTCTCAATGATGAAGGGGTATTGCTTATTTAGACTGTCTGCTGCAACTGTTGTGGCTTCTTCCTACTCGCTTTGACCTGTTGAAAGGCTTTAACCTCCTACTTTGCATGGTCTTACGTAGTTTTCATTCTTAACTCTTTAAGGTAAGACAGCAACGCTTTGCAGACTTAGTGCAGGGCTTTACTTGATGTTTAGAAGTGGTTCTCAGCACATGGTAAACACTTTGGATACAGCTCACTCTTAATCTTGCCAGGAAAGTTTGGAAGCATTTACTTGAAAGGGCATGGCTTGTAAAAGTGGTTTTGGCAGTTTTCGCAAGTGAAGTAACCATTTGGTGCGCTAAGGAGGTGTGTGTTCTTCGTAATTCCCAGATTCTTGCTCCTCGATGCTTGCAATTGGTGTGCATTCTTTAAAAGAGACAGCCGCATTTTTGTATGGTTGACTTATATGATTAACTGTGCCCAACTGTCCATGCTGCTGAATGCAAATAGAGCCAGAGATCCGGGGTTAGTTCGGAGTACTCCATTAAGTAGGGATCCCACGGGCAACAAAAGCGAAATCCCTGCAAAACGACAGCTCAGTTTCAGTGCTGTACCCTCCAGTAGGGGGTAAGTATGTCCCTATGTTGGTTTAGATGCGCCCCTCCCACCTAACCATAACCCACCCTGTTTGAGAAAAGGATCATGTATAGAGCGGTAAGGAAATGAAGCTGAAATTTCCCATTAATTTTTTACAGCTTTGTTGTATTTTCATTTTATTTCAAGCTTCGTAGCTTTTGGCTGAATTTATTGTTCAATATTTTGTTGACTAACATAGCAAAAAGTATTGACAGTTTTTAAAAAAATTGATCACCATTTTGTGTTAACTTAAATGTTGTCATTTCTTTTTTGGTATACTGTATTATGTGACCTGTCCAGTTTGTATGACTAGTGGCATGCACAAAATGAAAAATGATGGATTGTTAGTTTGTGAATTTTCTCTATTAGTAATAATATACCACATACTGTATAACACTAACAAAAAGATGTTTTTGGAGTAACATACATGTAGATGTATTTTACACATAAACGATAGATGTCCCTTCTGCAAGCATTGTTGTTCTTTCTGAGGACTTTCCTACCTCTCTTGTTCATCCTATAAAAGCTCTTCTGTGATCATGAACTTTTCTTCCTCTTAGTCTTATGTCTGATGTACAGATTTGTAAGACTGTGAGTCAATATTCTTGTTAAGCGGCTTGCAAAGTGATCTTAAATTTCTTCACACTACATCTATATCTCTAGATCTGGCTCCTTTTTTCTCTCTCTTCCAAGCAAATTTTATTTGGTTCAATGATATATGTAAAGATTAATGTATACACTTTGTGTATAGAATATATTAAGTTTTTGTTTTTGTTCATCTATCTTCTACACTAGTGGTGGTGTGTATAGTTTAAAAAGTCTACTCTTAGAGGTCTTCAAGTTGGGACTATTTTCTTGTTTTCTTGAGAAGCTGGTTCGTCTTGTGACATGTCTGGTCTAAGAGTTTTCTGGTCTTCTCTCTGACTAGTCTGGGGTTTCTTATGCTGTCTTCCCCCTTGTGCTCTGTGCTTTATAGAATTAACAGTTAAAGTGCACCGCAGGCCATCGTTCTTGTGGCACTGCCTCTTCCATCAGCAGCTCTATCTGAACTCCTTCCTCGAGCGAAATAAACAACAACACACGAAGTAGACGTAGTTCTAACCCTGCACTTTCCCGCTGCATTGTAGAGAAAATACCGCACCAGGGCGTAGCGGCGCAATGCCGCTTGCCTTGCACGATTCATCCCTATTCCAGCGCAGAAAGGACAGTGTGCGAAAACAGGATGCCATTGACCGGTCGGTATCCATACGTCGTGTACATGTACGTTAACGGTGTACTAGTGTAACGGTGTACACTGTGCTAGTACAAGTTGGTGCATGTTTGTAACCAGTGGCGTGGGGTGTAGATAATGGGTGTGGGGGATACATGTACAAAATATAGCCTCCTTCGCAGATTTCTTGGAGTGCGGTCGGCGTTTATTTTTTGGGTGGAGGGCTGATACAAGATTTTTTTTAACGGGCCAAGGTTCTCTTATGTCAGCTTATGGAGTTAGGTCGCTGAGGTAGGATTGCCTCTAGCGCTCCCCCACAGAAATAACCGCCGTTGCTGCAAGAAGTCTGCAAAGGAGGCTATACAAAATGTACTTTCTCTAATTTAAAGGCATATTCATGTACTCACTATGTACTCCTGCTATTTATACAAACTCTTAAAACTTAAGGTTACAGCAGTTCAATTGACTAGTTTTGATTTAAGAGCATGTGGGTTTTGCTTCACAAACTTGCGATTATTAACTTGCTGGTTTGTTAACCTATAATTATCGCTGAGGTGTTAATCAAAGGATAATACAAATAAATGGCTGATTAAATATCGAGGGGAATTAAATACTTGCAAATACGTGGTGTTTGATTTGGTGGTACAATTTAATGGTAAAACTGAAATAGCAACCTGCTGGTGTTTAAAACGCACTGCTGTTGCTATATGTTGACTTGAGAGTTTAAGTTATTTGCATCGCTTGTTAAAACTTGGAACCAGACAAAATAGTTTGGTCAGAAAATTATAAAAGAGTTATCATTTTCCCAACAGTCAGTTCTTATGATTCACCAATATTGTGGTGATATTAATGTTCTCTGGCTTTGGCTTAATCGAGAAGAGTTTATTTTAACCAGTGCCATGTTAAGGTTCAGGTGAGATAAGTAATAGATAAGGAAACACAGGTGAGGTAAGTGTGCACAGGTGCAGGAACAAGGGATCTCACCTCCAGGGTTTGCACAAGGGAAATACACCGTTATATTCAAGTCTACACACACACATGCACCTTGAACAGTGGGTATATTGATTTCTACTGTTGTCCAAGTCAATGTTGTATACACAAGAGTGACAGTATTTCGTACAGTTCATTTTTAGCATATGAGTATATTTGAAGTCCATGTTGAACGTTTCACTTTTATACCCCTTAAAGACAAAAGAAATTGTTGTTCTTTTTGTTTGCAAAAAGCAGGTTCAAATGAAAATACTGATTCTTTCCACAGAAAGAAAGTAATTTGAAGGTCTGCCAAATCTGGTAACTCCAAAACGAATTGATAATGCCTAACTTAGACCGTCAATGTTGACAACGATATTTCATCCAGGATGTACATTGTGTATTTTGTTCCCAAAATTGATCCTGGCTGGTTCCGTAAACTTTTGAAATCGTTCATTCACAGCTCAAAATGCAAAAATTGTACAAAGTTAACCCGTTTTTGGTATAAGATTAGATTTTCCCTTTCAAGAGGACACATTTTTTTCTTCATCTTTTATGTCTTTTATGGAATCAACAAACGTACAAATGTACTTGTATAAAATCATTAATTTAATGAAATGCAAGACTTAGACTGGTTAGAGGTTAACTTAAGGAATTGGCATTAAAATACCTTAATCTAGCCATTTGGTTGGTATTCAAAGTTTCTGAAGCAGAACACAATTGCAACAAGTCACCAATAAAACGCTACATCTGCAACCAAGAAATAACAAAGACATTTATAGTTAAAGTGTTGACGTGTACCTGTGATTGAGCAGTTTCACCTCCTGACTTCTGCAGTCCCCGATACACAGTGACAAGCCAGACAAGCATTTTCAAGGAATATAGAAACTTTTGTTTGGTATATTCATTGATTTCATCTATTTCAAAATCTGCTAAGAGCCAAATGAATTGATTAGTGCTTGTTCGATCGTTATAATCAATGTTGGGCTGCCAAAATTTGATGAAAGTTGGCTTGAATCAAGTGCCACCATAAACACTGTTCCTCTCTTTGTGACTTAACTAACATAACTTAACCAAACTGAAGAGGAAATGAAAGTTACAGCTTACAAGTAAAGACTGTAATACTAGCTAATAGGTAAAAAGTCACAGCCACTGTGACTGACCTGTCTGACAAAAAATCCCCCCCTCAAGAAACCCCACCTAAATCACATGTAAGATCTCCACTCCACACCGTGGAAGGGTGGAACTTTTGGTCATTCCGCTTCCTTGCAGTGACATCATACATTTTTTTCTAGAAGAAACCTTGCAGGTGGTATCTCCAGCCCTGTAAATCCTTGACAAGTGTGTAATGTTTTATTTCCCCACCCCAGCTCCATCATGTCCAACCTGGCCAATGCCATGTGCACCAGGTGTCGGGGTGGCTTTGGGCCGTATGAGAAGATGGTCAACTCCAACGGGGAGCTCTACCACGAGAAGTGCTTTGTGTAAGTATACTCGCTTCGTACATGTACATTAGGAAAAATCCTCATTCTTTATTGTGAAACAAACCCATCTTATCCCTTGTCCTATAGGAAATCTATATATAGGCTCAATTTATATATACAGAGCCCGTATGTGAGTCCTGTATATGTATGCGTTGGGGGTATTTTTCAGCTGAACCCATATCATCAAATCGTAGCGCAGAAAAAGTTAAGGGAAAATGACCTGATTAAGAAATTAGATGAATTGAATAAATTTGCATAAAAAAAACATCAGCAGGACAAGGGTTATCATGGAGACCATTACATTTGTACTAGTAGATGCCTGATAACAATAGTTATCGTTGTGTAGTCTCTTAGTCCCTTAGAATATACAAAGCCAATAGCAGCATGCCTGGCTAGCATTTAAAAGGAGATGGTTCTTTGAGACTTGATTGAATAACATAATTTTGGTTACCAGTTAAACCCTCATGCCAGAAAACTTTCTCCTCCCCAGGTGTGCCCAGTGCTTCCAGCCTTTCCCCGATGGACTCTTCTACGAGGTGAGTTAATCAGTAATACTGGCAACAAAAAAAATGTACTCATCAATTCTTTATGATCTCATTAACTTGAAGTTGAAAGTTCATCTGTGTTTGGTAGAAGTCATCCTATATCAATGTTGAACTGTAATTGTCCACACAAAAATTGGACTGAACCAATTTTTGACTGATCAACTCCAGTCTTTGTCAAGGACTGAGCAATCCACTACTTCTGTGATGTCATGTTATATTATGTTAGCTTTATTAGTTTGAACTATGAGAAACATGATTTAACTCTGTTATCAAAATAGTTGTTAACAAAATGTGTGTTTTGCCTGTCAAATTTAACATCAGAGTCTGTACTCTTTTCTCCTTGCCAGATTCACTCTGAAAGTTTAATTATGTTAGACTTAGACTCTTTAGAGTAAACCAAATACAGAAGTTGATGTTATTAATTGTTGCCTGTGTTTCAGTATGAGGGGAGGAAGTACTGTGAGCATGACTTCCACATGCTGTATGCACCGTGCTGTGGGCAATGTGGTAAGTGGTATACATCGTATGATCAAATTTAGCCATGGATGTCATTTGTAGAAGCAAAGCATGAAACAATACAGTCAAACCTGTGCAAGTGACCACCTCTACATAAGAAACAGCTGGCCAATGTGACCACTTTTTGCTGGTCCCTTAGATAATTTTCCCCATTGACACAAGCATTAAAAATCCTGTCTATGTATAGTGACCACCTATCCACTGATGAAAGTAGAATTGTTATTTCCATTCAATCTGTTTCCTTCCTACTCTGTTGGTATGTTATGAGACTGTTAATGTTTCTTGCAGGGGAGTTTGTGATTGGTCGTGTCATCAAGGCCATGAACAACAACTGGCACCCCGACTGTTTCACCTGCCACACCTGTCATGCACCGCTCGCCGACACAGGATTCGTCAAGAACGCTGGAAGGTAACAGGACAGTTTACACTCACCCACACTTGAGCGGCTAGGCTTGACAAGATCAAGAGGTCACAGGTTCGATTTCTGACAGTCTGGGCTAGACATTGTGTCCATGGGAACAAAACATTATATTTCTTCTGACTTTGGTTGGGGGGTAAAAGGCGGTGGAAGGAGCGGGACGGACTCCGCCTTCCAATATCATGCCCTGACACACAGTGGATTACAGCCCACTGCCCTACAGGACCAAAAGAAAGTTTATCTTTATCTCTACCTCTGCACTGACTCTCATACTTTGACACCTTTTGGACAAAGAACAAACTTGAAGTCCAGAATGTGTATCATTCTTTCTATTTCTTTGTATTGTACAAGTTAAAACACTAAATACAGTTTCAAGAAATAAATAGAGGGTGCTTGGGTGAGGCATATTTAATTTTGATCAGAATCCAGAAGTGTGATTTTTCAGGTAAATATGTTAGTGCTTCCTTATTCTGTTGCTGAATTAGCTGAACATAACATTTCTGTGTCTAGGGCCCTGTGTCGCCCCTGCAATGCCCGGGAGAGGGCCTCAGGACTGGGCAAGTACATCTGCCAAAAGTGCCAGTAAGTCAAACATCTGATTATTTTCTGTGTTGCATGAACTTTAGATTCATTCCCATGAATTTTTATTGCAGGATTTTTGTTTCTCTTCAATAGGACAGTGATTTCTTCATACTTTTAGATGTTTCTCTTATTTATTGAGATGTTTTTTTAGAAAAATGACAAATATTGACAATTTTTTCACATTTTCATTTTCCAGTCAAATGATTGAAGACAAGCATCTGATATTCAAGAGTGAACCGTACCATCCGTACCACTTCAACTGTCACCACTGTGGGTAGGTAACAACTTTCAGTTAAAGCAGCACTAAGTCCTGCAGCTGTAATCTCCATTGATATTTATCTACTGGGTTACATACATTTTGGATATCCTCCACAATGAGAAACAAGTGTGTTTGAGAGATCTCTAGTGCAGCACACCCAAGTATGCATAGTTTAGATATGCAGGATTACATTTTATTGGATGAAATTACATTGAATGACACATTTTTTGTGGCCTATGACTGGAGTTTGTTGGCTGTGCCAGGTTTGACTGTTACCTTCGCGGAGAAGCTTATGTTTTGCACGGTGTTCAAGTGTGTATGTCTTTCTGTAAACACGATAACTCGAGAATGCCTGGAAGGACTGTCTTGATACTTGTAGATCATCTTATTTTCAACTGTTTTTTACTTTAACTTATCTATAAACCTGTTGTTTGCAGGAAGGAGCTGACGGAAGTTGCCCGTGAGCTGCGAGGAGAGCTGTACTGTCTCCCCTGCCATGACAAGATGGGAATCCCCATTTGTGGGGCTTGCAGGTCAGCTACAGTAAATGTCAATCAAGTGTAGGGCTTGAAATTGAGTAAACCTGGTTCAGGTTCTCAGACTTCTGCAGAATTCTGGCTACAGTTCCCAGAATTCTGCCTCCAGTTTCAGAATTCTGCCTCCAGTTTTCAGAATTCTGCCTCCAGTTTTCAGAATTCCCCTCAGAATTCTCCAGAATCGGGCACAGATTCCCAGAACTCTGCAAAATTGGGCTAATTCAATGGCTACAACGTATTTTTAACCCCATCTTTACGTACATTTTGTACCATGTGATAGAAAGCCATTTGGGTTTAAGGTTAGTGAAGTCCCATTTGGATCTCCCAAATTAAACTGGAGGCCATTGTATCTTGTTATCCAGGCGTCCTATCGAGACTCGTGTGGTGAACGCGCTTGGCAAGCAGTGGCACGTGGAGGTAAGTGCCATGTCTGGCACAATCTGAGCTTTTTTTTTGGCTATGAAATGGAATGTATTTCCTGCAATTTGAAATTAGAAAATACTGTATCAGACTGGTAATAGTTAAAAGTCCTTTTAGAGAGAATCCAGACAAAATCTATTTTGATTTCGTTGCAATTGGGATCTGTCGTAGGACAATCCGCAATTCTACTAGTACAAATGGGGTTAGTGTTTAATTTAGTAGAGTTAGGTTTACCTTAAACCATTCTGTACAGTCTAGTAGAATCATGGATTGCAATCTGTCTAAGGACAATCTACAATCATAGTATGACATATATGTATACATTGACGGATGCAGAATAAAACCACAGTTGTTTCTTTGATAGCCAAGTAGTAACCACACCTTCTAATGCTTTTGTACAGCATTTTGTGTGTGCCAAATGTGAGAAACCGTTCCTGGGCCACCGTCACTACGAGCGGAAGGGCCTGGCGTACTGTGAGACTCACTACAACCAGCTGTTCGGGGATGTCTGCTATCAGTGCAACAAGGTCATCACCGGAGATGGTAGGTCATAGTTCAAGGTCATAATTTCATGGCCTGTGTTGTTAGAGGTAAACTCCTATGTTTAAGACAAAAGTTTGTATTTGCAACATTAAAAAGATTCTTCCATTTTCAGCTTGCAACTGCTAGCATTGTAATTTGTAGCCAAAATCCTGTAATGTTGGCTGTCAGTGTCATGATTCCAGGTACCATACGATTGCCACAGTTTTAAAGAAGGGTGATGTCAAGGCTTTTGCTTTGTTAAGGAAGAAAAGATGTCTTGAACACCTGGATATCTGAAGTGTGCATACCTCTTTGAATTTGCCGCTTTAAATTCGATTATAATTTGTCATTCTAGTTGTGAGTGCCTTGAACAAGTCCTGGTGCGTGGCCTGCTTTGCCTGTTCTATATGTGACCAGAAACTCACGCTCAAGTAAGTACTCATTTTCCTCTATACAGCTCTTCACATATACATCCAATTATTACATAAAACAGTAGTTATTATTTTGTTCATTCAGAAGAGTTTGTTCGGTGTCAAAGTCCTGATACTCTTTCTACATTGTACTTGAATGTATTAACAATTATACATTAAACATTAATTTAAAGATTTATACAATATTTAGTCCAGCCTGATATCGAATTCAGATTATAGGAATTATGTTGTTTATGAATGTGTGTTTTAAATTATATAACATCATCTTGTTGGCCTTTCAGTTTGGTGTGGTTTTTCTTTGCATCTTGAAGCATGCATTATATGGAATAAGTCTGAAAGGGTGATTTTTTTGGGGTGTGTCTTTTCTGATATAACTGAATGACTTGTTTGGATGTGTTGACTGTTATGCCTTGAATTCACTCATTGTTGATTTGTGTCATTGATAGCATCTTGTCATGCATTTGTCTCTTTCTATGTAACTGCAATGACGTTGGATTCTATGATTCTTACTTCAATGCATACCTACAGTGAATATCAAACATGAAATTTATGTTGAATTTCCGAGCTACACATTCCAAGTGGGCACATTTTAAGCTTTGAGAACAAAATATTTCAAATCTTAATTATATATGAAATGTGAAGTTCATGCTTCTGCAATTCAAGTGACATATGAATCCAATGTTTCTGTCTATTCTATAGTGCATGTATGTGTAATTGTTGAAAAAGTGCATGTGTTTGTGTGAGTTTGCATGTCATTATTGCTGATTTAAGATACATGACATGCTTTGAGACCTGTTTGTTTTTCTGCATGGTAAGTCCTTACTGTAAGTGATACTCCATTTAAGTTTCAACTGAACAAGGAACATGATATAAATGGTAGACTGATGTATTTTTCCTTGGAGTATGCGGCTCCCTTGTCATGCCAAGGACACATATAGGTAATATATATATATGCACATGTAGTGTACTGTGTACTTCTATGTGTTTATTGTTTGGATTGCATATTGTTTTAACACCCTTTTTTGTATGTATTTGTGTTATGTTTACTAACTTAACGTTCATTGGAACATCGCAGTATGGGCATGACATTTGAGCAATGTTGATGGCATGAAAGTTTTTGGTCTACATTTTCATTCATCTTGTATAAGTAACAAAATGACCCAATGTTCTTTTTTTTGTGTTTTTGTGAAACAGGCTGATTTCAAATCTTACTGACAAAACGCTTTACTTTTGAACCAAGAAATTCAAATTCTGAGTTAATGAGAAAAACTATGTTGATAAAACATTTTATCAAGGGGCTGCCACACTGTCAATGACCTTCACCGGGATTTGTTGTTCGCCAGAAGATTGCTGAATTTCAAAATTGCCAGAGTGTAGCGAATATGAAAATTTACCCTGTCACATTAAACGGGGCGTAGTGCATCTGCGAACATCAGCTGATTTCTAAAAATCATGTGGAGGACGCCTGCCATATTTCTGATGAAAATGTCCTTTTAGAGCTGTTTTCCTGTATCAATATCAATCAATATCAATCAATCAATCAATCAAAAATAATGATTTATTTTTTAACAGACATGCAGCACTAGGCTGAATTGTGTCCATTTTTACTCTATTTATGTCAAAAGATTGTTATATTTAGAATATAAGATATTCAGAAATAAAATGATGTACAACTACTGTGTGACAGCACCTATCCACAGTTTGCCATTGCCCCTATTGTGTCCCCAACCCTCCCAGCCACAGTACAGGGCCTGTGTCCCTGAAAACGCAGGCTGCTGTACTCACCTTGTGTACATTCCACACAGCACCAAGTTCCTGGAGATTGACATGAAGCCGGTCTGCCAAGCCTGCTTCAAACGAAGCTACGAGTACCGATCTTTTAGCAAACTGAAGCTTAGAAGGCAATTGATACTCTGTTGCTAATTCAAAAATCATCTTAAAGTTTGTTTTTTTTCGTTCAAAAGTCGTTTCTGGAGTCAAAATGCAAATCGGTATTTTTTTCAAATGTGCAGTCAGAAACGTGAAACCACTTTCACATGTATTCAGAGTGGTATTTTGATCAGGGATATTCTTTAGAAAAATTTCATTACCGATGTCTGCTAGAAAATGCCCCGCGCAAAGACTTTTGCTGTCTAATTTTCAATGTCTGCCATACCCTCCTCCCCCAATGACCTCCCCCCTCCACAACGTGCAGACCTCCCCCCTGACGGGCAGACCTCCTCCACGACGCGCCCCACAACGTGCAAATGCATGGCTTAGGGTGCTATGCACCCTGCTACAGCCCTGCTCTACTCTAAATCCCTATGGAGACCCCTGCCCACTGTACTCACCATGTCTACATTCCACACATACAGCACCAAGTTCCTGGAGTTTGACATGAAGCCAGTCTGCAAGGCCTGCTTCGTCAAGTTTCCCATGGAGCTGAAGAAGCGCTATAAGTGAAGGCTGTGACGCCTGTCAGTCAATCCTGTACCATGTACGCATGTAGGTTTGGACGTGCCGCAGTCAGGGATTAATGACACCTCATGCATGTTACTACATAGTTTAGAGGCATACTACGGTTATACTTTGAAGAGACTATTTTTAATTGTACTCAGGAGTTCGTGAGTTCGAGCCCTGGCCAGGTCATACCAAGACTTAAAAACATTGTACAGACTGCTTTCTCAGCTTAGTACTCAGCACTTTTGAAAACTAGCTATTTCTAATTGAGCCTAGTAGTGCTTTTACAACTGTGTGGCCCAAGGGCTACAGACACAGATTAAAAGCACTGCAGAAGGAAGGGAAGGATTTTAACTTTTAATAGATTTTAAAGTTCAATCTATAATCCATCCATCAGTCCTACAGTTCAATACAATTGTTCTTATGGGGGAGTTTTAAAGAGACCTTTTGAGTAAAGAAAAGATCAAAATATCATTTGAGTGTGAACAATTTGGTCGTCTTAAAAATACTGTAAGTATGCCTTTAAACATCACATACTGCTATCAGTTAAGATTCAAATAATTTCTACACCTTTACAGTACCATCTTTAAACCTTCTGAATTGTGAAGTTTAATGAAAATACTGGAGAACTCTTGTGATGGCCTTTCTTCATAATAATTCCTGTTTACTGACACGTGGCTATCAAGGTGGCATGTTGCTAACTTACCAGCACTAACCATGTTCTATGCTGCATTGTTTTTACCCACTATCGTTTTGTTTGACAGAATGCGCATGGAGAGCCTTCTAGTATCAGTAGGCTAGAAACTGTTGCACTATACTATACGCATGTAGCTTGCTATTCTGAGCGTCAGTTCTGTGATAACAGGCATTTAGCAAATAATATTTGACAAGTAGCAAGGTGTGGGGAATGCTGTTTGATTTTAATTCATAACTTATACCACATCTGCATTGCTATAACAAAGCCTTTCCTTTTCCTCTTTTCATAGGCACTAACAGATTTGCCTTGTGCTCTCATAGCCCTTACAGCACTTGCATGGAAGAAACAGCAACTATAGCAATACCCGGATACTTTTGCTGTGTGCTACATGTAGCTAGATGCTTTAGTTTTATTTCTCGGTGAGACGATATTGGTGAATTTTGCTATAATCATTTAAGTGGTGGCTGTGCATGATGACCTACTAATTTGGGCATGTAGTCTGTTTTGTTTTCAGAGAGTTTCTTATGATATGCGGCATGCCATATATGCACTTATTAATCAATTACTAACTCTAATGACTTTATTCCTTCTTCTTCCCGACATAGCAAGGTGTTATCTTTCAACTTTTTTATGCACTTTTACGATACAGCTTTCTTCTTTGTGTGCTTCTGAAAGTATTATTTTACAGTGCATGTAAAGAAACACTAGCTGTTTTAAGGTCTGCATAGAAGTCAAAGTCAAAACCTGCAAATGAGTATTGCATGACAATATACACATTACCATATGGAATCCATAGAATGATTTATATAATGTCGGAAGTGTAGGTGCAAAAGCTTCAAAAATTGAATCACCACAAACATGTCAAGAATCACAATAGTCATTAAAACAAAAGTATGGTATACAAGCTGAAATACCTTTTTGTCAAGTATAGGGTATATGCTTAAGGGTATGCATTTCTCAAGCTAGGGTGTGCAGAAAATAGCATTGTAGTTTTGCCGCTAAGACTTTCTTCTTTTTCATTCCTATCTTATTCAGGAGTCGATTCATAGAAGTTGATATGAGGCCTGTTTGTAAGAAGTGTTACGAGAAGCTGCCAACGGAACTGAAGAAACGCCTGAAGACCTAGGGAGAGGTGGTTGGGAAGGATCCTGTCCCAGCATGCAATATTCCAATATGGCTGTTGCCCTTCAGAAGGTGACCTTCAGGTAGACTGACTGGAAATTGGTTGACTAAGATATAAGTACAGAAAAGATTTGCCAATAAATTGCTGACATTAAACAATTGTCTACCCAAATGTTGCGTGCTGGGATAGGATTCCGTATGGTTGGGAGATGGCAGTGATGTTGAAAGGAGGAGGTGGAAAAAGAGTGAAATTAGAGGATTGTAGGGTTTTGAACAACATACTCATATTCTGATACTTACACCAAACCAGAAGAAAAGCTTGGATATTGGACACTGTTGCTCTACAAAAGTTTGAACAAGTCAGGGCTAACGGATGTAAACACTTCATGACCAAATGGGTGCAATAACTCAGAAACGGTGCTAAATAGTTAATAATTTCTTACATGCTGCTTCAAACTTCTGCTTTAGTAAAATCAACATTAGCAGTCAGGTATGCAATGTATCCAATGCTGAACTGTGTTGACTTTCACACAGTGTTGACAAAGTTTGTCTGTAAAAAAAAGACTACATGATTATAACAACTGTTACAAATAAAGTTGACTGAAAAATTCATGGAATCAAAACAGTTTCACAAATGGATAGTTTTCAAAAGAATCTCAAATGCCGCATACATTACTACAGTCTTATAGATACTGTTTTTCTTTTGATTGACATGCCACCATATACTAAGCCATGACTGTTCTTTGTAACTTATGCATAATGTCCAATATCCACAGTAAATCTAATCATGAAAGGAAAATATAAGGTTTCTCCACTTCAGTACTGTATTTGATTTTGTAGGTAGGTAATATTATACTCTATATTTTTATCATTTAATATTTTGTTTGCTCTTTGTGCGAAATCTATGTCATAGATTTAATGTTGGACCCCACTGGAAGAATGGAATCCATTGCTTCCTGTTACATGTACGTGTAGTATCCAGTTTGTTTAAGCTATAACATGTTTTTTACAATCAGTATTTATCTGTACTTAAATTGGCTGATTTTACTAATGCCACAATTGCTTAAGCAGACTTCATGGCAACTTTGGTCTTATAAGTGCTAGAAATACACTAATATTTTGTGTTATGAATCATATATTATTAATGCAGTAGACACAGTGGATGATAGTAAATGTACTAAATGTACATTATATAGGGGCGAGAAATATACAAGATAAGTGTCAATACATTGTTTCGGATGGTACAGTAGTTGCTAGAATGATGCAGCAATATGTTACAACTTTTGAAGCAAAAAGCTTGTCTGAGATTGGTCTCACGTGAGTATTAAGTGTGATAAGGTTTCAGGGACGAACATCTAATATCATTCTCCTATTAGCAGAGCTGAATCCGCATAGTAGAAACTCCCTACCTTCACCTCTGCTTGCCTGGCCTGACCAAAGCACTACTGAGGGCTTGGAAAATAACCAACTGTTAGACTATTGGAGAATATGCCTTGGTGTTGTAGCAAGGAAAAGCTTGTGCCAAATAACACCTGCTCATTAATGTTCAAAAGCAAGACGATTGGCGCGTAAAGTTCAGAAACAGTCCTTTCTGTGTCCAAACTAAATGTTTATCGGGTACCAAATTTTAGATCTGGCGGATCTGTGGGTTGACGACATCACCGAATATCGACGAAAAATACATGTACGAAGAAACTACTAGTATCATCCTTTCTCAAAAACAAACAGATTTCCTGTTAACGTCGCGCCAGAGCGCTGTGTGTCAACCATATTGAAAATTTGTAAGGTAACCTCATTGATATTTATGAGCAAGACGGGTCAACAGTGCTTTGGCCAAGCAAGCAGGGGTGAATGTAGGGAGTTTCTACAACGCAGATTCAGTTCAGCTATTAGGAGAATGTCTTATATCTGCCATACTTGATGTGATTCAAGGAAACAGGAGGTTAATGTGTAAGGAAGTAATTTCACAGTAAGCACATAGAATAAGTCTCTTGGTTCAAACCAATGTAGCAGATTTATTGTGTTATGTATATGCATGGCTCTTGATAAACATGCCACATGATAATGTTATACATATAGAGTAGAGAGAAAAGAATGGAATGTAATGTTATATTTATTTTAACCAGTTTGTCTTCCACACCAATAACTTGTACCCAGTAAAAAAATGAATTTTGTTGGTCTTAAGCTTAGTTATATTTTTTAAGGCTTCACAGTCAACTACAATGTAGGTTTTATTTTTTGAATATAGTATTACTAAGAAGACAAGGGAGTTTGGAATTTTGTATCATTTACATAAGACCAATAAAGAAAGTTGCTTTTTTTCATCTGACTTGTGCTGGTGATGCTTTGAATCTATGTTGACAATGAGTGTTGTTATAATGTTATCAATAACTTGAAAATGTCCGCAAATTACTAAAACAGTCCCAAAAGAATTAATATAATTTTTGTTTGGACTCGTCTGTGGAATTAATAGAACTCCTATGATTTTACATAATCTAAGTATGACGATTTTACATTCAATGACACATCTCACGCAAATAATGAGCACATAAACTTTTTGTTGTATTTCACATCAACGTTACATTCAAAAGTTGTAGGTTCTGTAGATGTAGGGAAACAGTAATGCATTGATAAGGAATATATGATTTTGGTAACATGAGACTCCAATGATATTGCATTTCTACCGTGCAGTCTAAATGGTTTCAAATAAGGCTGGAGTTTCTTGACATACATATAATTCATACAACGCATGTTATTAAATGGTGAATAAATAAAGAATCATATGCATGCTTCACCTCAATTGAGGATGACTGCTTTACTTTTTACATAATTTTTGTGTTGTTGATAAATACCTTACCTTTAATGCATGAAAGGTGCAAATGAAAAATCATAAATAATCTATGAATCTAGTCGCATGAGATTGCAATGATATTGCATTACTATTGCGCAGACTATAAATGAGATCAAATAATGCTAGAGTTGTTTGATATATACAGAATACAACACGGGGTATTCCGTATCACCCGAGGTCCCAGCCCGACAATAAAAATGGCAGATAACAAATAATACAGGGACGAAATTTTAGTAGAAAATATAATCATTCATCAAACAACAGAAATCATAATTAGATGATAATTGAAATAGAGATAACTAAACAGAGCAGTGATGTCGTGCCATAATGATAGGACATCAAAACCATGGATCACCTTAAATGTAAAATAACCAGAAGCGGAATTGTAAGAGTTGTTACTCTAATTCAGAGATTCTCATCTCAATAAACCCGTACCCCACTATCCCAGGTGATTTCCGTTTTGATTGTTTTGGACAGTCCGTGCCATTATAATAGTAGAAACCATTTGGGTTCAATGTATCACATTGACGAATCCAGAACCCTCCCATTTTGTACAGGTAGCACGAACTTTTCGACCACGCACCCTGTATACAAGGGTTAGAACGAAATATTCCATTATCCTGATTAGACAAATAGTTCATTCCTGGAGTCCCCGTATATGAGCCCAGCTGTAACCTGTACTTTGCCTGTGCGTTTTCCACAAAGAAGCGGTCATATTGCAGATACCCCTCGGGCATGCGACATAACCTTTCTGTACAATATTCAGACTTTTCTAAGCCAGCATTCAGTCTGTACCTGCCCTGGTTGGTCAGCAGATGGATGTTGTCGTTGCCGAGCCAGAACTCTCCCGTCAGGTTCCCGAACCCTCGGCTGTAGTCCTCCCATGTCCGGCTGTAGAAGTCCACAGATCCGTCCTGTCGCCGCTGGATGACGGTCCAGGCTCGGCCGGCCTCCACACGGCAGAACACGCGGAGTGGGACGAACGACGAACGCGGGTAGATGGTGTAGATTCCAGAATCCATGCGGCTTTTGGAGTCTCGGTAGATTTCTCCACAGTCTACGATTAACAGAAAGAGATTTGGCCAACGGTCAATTATCTACATAAGGCGATATGTTAGTTTTTTTCTACGTCCCCTAGATTCATCACAATTTCCTCTTGAAGTATATTTCAAACTCTGGAGAAAATCTACTTCATATTTTGTTAAATGAGAACCCACTGGCCACACATCGTTCATGCCATCACATTGTTGTCGTGCATGTGCTATGGCTTCACTTGGTAGCGACATTTTTAGTGGTCTTAAATTCACACGATACAAGATAAGTATATCAAAATTAATAAAGCGCTTGTTTGATGTAGGCCATTTTTCTTTGCTTGTGTGTTTGACAGCGCATTATTATAGGAAAACATTCAAGTAAAATATTCTGTTTCCGACAAAAGACAAATTGCAAGTAAGGACAAAACTGCAAACCATGATGTCTTATATACATTTCTGAAAATTCTTGGTCACCTAAGGTTATCTGAAGTATTAACAATTTCGTTTTGGCTCGCACACCCCACGTTAAGTCATGAATTTCTAAGGGTTTGTTTACCTTTTGGAGTTATATTGTCCACGAGGGCACCGACTGCCGACAGAGAAATCTTCTGTTGGTCCATAGACAGCTGAAGACACTCCATGGACGCCCGGCTAGGTGGGATCCAATGATGACCGGCAAAACCAGACAGAGCATCACTGAAGATGAACGTCCCGTGCCTAAAATAAAACAAAAAACAGTTGTACTCATACCTGACCTTTTAGTAAGCTTTGATTACATCTTCAGATGTGATAGTACTTATAATGTCATGATAGGTAGATACATGAAAGATTCCGAAAATAATTTCATCAGGTTGGTAGAATATAGGATATAGGAGGTTACTTATAGCGGTGAGAAACAGCACTCCAGTCAGAAGCTCTGAAGAAGGTGTCTGATAGACATCGAAACGTTAGCAGGTGAGAACTATACCTGGTTGTGTACAAAGAACCTCCTATATCCTACATGAAAGATTGCTTTGTTTTCAGGAAAACAAATACTGAAACCTGCGATTACCCTACGTTATCGTAACATGATATTACGGATGCTACAGATGTAAGAATCATTTTGTATTTCTATTTTCTGATTTGTAGTTGACCGTTCGAAAGTAATTTTTTGTGTCAATATCAAAAATGTTCCATCTTCTTAGTAGAGTTAGACACGGCCTCACACATGCTTTGTTATAATGGTTTCAAAATGTGTCAAACGATACACAGTGCTGATGCGAAACTTCGACCTGGTGTCAAAACTTGATGTATGAAATCGGTTGCATGCAGATAACTAGTAGGTGTGCTTCCGTTAAGAGTATGATCAACTTACCCATCATCATCCGCATGACGAAGGCCATGCGTGCAAGCATGCTCGGCTGGACTGTCAGATGGTGAAGTGTTTGTGCCAGGACTGGCGACTTCGGTAGCAATGACGAACAGCACAAAAACCCAGCCCTTGGTGGCCATGCTGAGGGTACAACTGGGGCCGTGAGGGATTGTGGCTAGCTCCAGGGTCTGCTATCAGACTAATTATGCTGATTGCTTGAGCTCGAGAAAAACAACCGTTTTGTTGTGCCGCGTGTTGATTTGCTTAAAAAACAACAACTTATAATTACGTCGATGTGGTATTGTGCTTTCACTAGAAACAATATCGTGTGGGTGTATACATTTTACGCGGATATTGAAGTAGTGATTGCACTTTTTGCGTAAAGTCGATGGTTTGCATTTACGGATACAGTGCAACCTCCTCTGTAATGAAAACTAGAAACCTCGACATCACAAAACTACAGGTGCGATTACAATATAAACAATAAAAAAGATATAAGCGTTTGTCCTGACGTTCTAATGGAGAAACAGTCGCAAAGGCTAATAGCATAGACGTAAACATTTTTAAAGTCTTTGGTATGACCCGGCAGGGGATCGAACTCACGACCTACCGTATGCAAGGCGAGCACTCTACTCACTAGACCATTGCACCGGTTAAAGCATTAAGCATAGTAAAGCATCAATAAGGAATATGTGATTTTAGTTACATGAAATTACAATCGTTTATTTCTACCGTGCAGACTCTAAATGAGTTCAAAAAAGGCTGGAGTTTCTTGACATACATATTCACACAACTCATGGTATCAAATGGTGAATACATATAAAATCATGCTTCACGATGACTGCTTTACCCTTAAAGGCAACCTAAGCAATATTAGGGCGCTGAAAGTCATATATTCAAAATCAATTTTTTCCTGATTTCTATCCATAGTAAGTTTAGATAACACTATCCCATCGCATATCGACCATCATGGAGCAAAAATGTGATGCCGTTGTGCGGTGGGAACTCATTGAAAATCTGAGTACTTGGAGGCCAGCCATCATTTCAAATCTTCCGAACATGCACGATTCTGACCGATAAGTCCCGAACGCTTCCGGAGAAATAATCACGTGGTCTACGCTAAACGCCCAAAGTTTGAAATAATGATGCAGATGTGCTAATATAGGTAAGTAAATGTAAATTTCAACCTCACCAAACAGAATTGTTTTCCCCAGAATATTTCAAGTTTTATCCCCTGAAATTGCTTAGGGCACCTTTAACATAATTTTTGTTTTTCACAAATACCACAAATCAATGCACGAAAGTCCTGTAGGCAAATAACAAAAGATGAATAATCTATTGATTTAGTCACATAAGATTGCAATGAAATCATATTTCTGTCATGCAGACTCTAAATGAGTTCAAATAAGGCTGGAGTTGTTTGATATTCATCTTTACACAGAGATCTGGTTGAATCTTCTTATGGTGAAAAAAGGAATAGCAGGGTGTTATCCTTTTTTCTCACCGTAAAAGGTTTCTAAATTCTGGTAAAAAATGTGGTAAGGTTTGTGCCTATCGCTATCCTCTGTCCAAGTAGTAAGCAATTATTTTTTAACTAAAACATTGGATTGAAATAGGCTATATAGTCTTTACACAACGCATGATATCGTTGAGGTGAGGTGGTCCACAACTGGCACTCCTTCCACATTCCGCATTTTACTCTTTGTCAGATATTAGAAAAATCCCAGCGGAATAATTCTAAAAAAAAGTTCTAAACTTAACAGTATTGTTTACTAAATATTGTTGCTCTGTATATTGAGTTCTATCGCTATGTCGCTACTCTTTTTCATAGATTTTCATCTCAATGAAAGTTTACCCTGTCATTCTATATACTGTCCATTTCGATTGTTTACGCAGTCCGTACCATCATTTGGGTTTCAAGTATCCCATTGACGAACCTAAACCCCTCCCATTTTGAACAGGTATCATGAACGGTGTGAAATACTTGAGGCGTGTAATTCGGCTACTTGCAGTAGATGTTATAACGCTGTTCATTGAGACTTGTGTTATCAGACACAGATATCCTCATCTCAATAAACTTGGCATTAAGAATTCCGCGCGTTTTATAGCGAGACTGTTTGGGACAGTCCTCAGCTTTCTTCCAATAGAAACCATTTGGGTTCAGGTTATCACATCTCCCTCTCCAAAACCCTCCCATTTTTTGTTGGTAACAGCTGGCCGAAGGGCTTTTGATGCCAGGACGGCCACATGCTGGCCACATTGTGAATTCTCCCCCTCTACGCCACAGCACACTTGGGGGTGCAGTTCCGCTATGTGAACCCACAAGTAACTTATACCTTGCTTGTTTGTTTTCCACACGGAAACATGTATACTCTGAATAAGACACAGCCCCGTCAAACTTTTCAAAGTCCATATACAATTTGTACCTGCCCTGGTTGGTCAGTACATGGATGTTGTCGTTGCCGAGCCAGAACTCTCCCGTCAGGTTCCCGAACCCTCGGCTGTACTCCTCCCATGTCCGGTTGTAGAAGTCCACAGACCCGTCCTGTCGCCGCTGGATGACGGTCCAGGCTCGGCCGGCCTCCACACGGCAGAACACGCGGAGTGGGGCGCTGTTGTTCTCGCCGTCCGACGAACGCGGGTAGATGGTGTATATTCCAGAATCCATGGGGCCTTTGGATTTTAGGTAGATTTCTCCACAATCTGTGATAAACAGGAAGAGATTCGGTAAAGTGACTTATCTATGCAAGAATTATCTATGTGCTTTATTTCTAGCTTCTCTAGATTCATCACTGTTTCCTCTTCCCTCAAAATTCATGGTCACCCAAATTTATTTGAAGTACGAACACGTCTTTTTTTTGGCTCCCACACCCCACGTAAAATAGATTTCTATGGGTCTGTTTACCTTTTACTTTCATCTTGTCCAGTAAGGCACCAACTGCAGAGAGAGAATTCTTCTGCCGGTCCATAGACAACTGGAAATAGTCCATGGACGCCCGGCTTGGTGGGTTCCAATGACCAGACAGAACATCTTTGAAGATGAACGCAGCATGCCTGAAAAAGTAATGAAAAAGTGTTACTAATCCATTCTCACTACGCAAAGTTAGGTGCTGCTTCACACATACTTTGTTGTAATCGTTTAAAAATGTGTTTTGTTTATCAAACAATACACAGTGCCTGATGCGGTCAATACTTCGAACCCGTTGTCGAAACTTGTTTGTTTGCTTGTTTTTTTATTCAAACTTGATGTATGAAGTCGGTTACGGATAACCTTCCGTTTGCCCAGTGGGACAAACATGTACAACAAAGGTCTTCATTCATTAAAGATGAGTCAACTCACCCATTATTGACCGCATGACGAAGGCCATCCATGCAACCATGCTCGGCTGGGCTGTCAGATGGCGAAGTGCTTGTGCCAGAACTGGTGACGTCGGTAGCAATGACGAGCAGCACAAACACCCAACCCTTGGTGGCCATGTTGAGAGTGTAACTGGGGCCGTGAGGGATTGTGGTTAGCTGTGAGCTCTGCTACCAGACTCATTCTGCTGATTGCCTGAGCTCAAGAAAAACAACCGTTTTGTTGTGCCGCGTGTTGATTTGCTTGAAAAAAAAACGCAACCTTATAATTACGTCGATGTGGTATAGTGTTTTCACTAGAAACAATATCGTGTGGGTGTCTACATTTTACGCGGACATTGATGTTGCACTTTTTTGCGTAAAGTCGATGGTTTGCATTTACGGAAACAGTGCAACCTCCTCTGTAATAAAAACTAGAAACCTCACAAAAATACATGCGAGATTACAATATAAACAATAAAAAAAATCTTTTGTCCTGACTTCCTAATGAAGAAACAGTCGCAAAGGCTAATAGCATAGACGTAAACAAAGACTGTTCAAACACATGCTTGATAAGAATACGATAATACATGTGTCTTTGAAACACCTATTTAAGTACCTGGCTGTTTCAACATCGCTATATGATAGTTTAATTGTTATATGTATCATGTCAATGCGTTATCATAAGATAGCCAGTTGTTTTGTATGTTTTGCTGGATTCAATTTGGTCGTTTCTATTGTATATTGTTTGTTCTCTTTTTATTCTTCACCAATAATTTGTTCCCAGTCACCCAAAATGACACCTTTGGTGTTCTCAAGCTTGGGTATATTTCTAAGTGTTCACAGGCAAATGTAGTTTCAATTTTCGGAAGGACGCCCGGCTAGGTGGGCTCCAATGACCAGTCAGAACATCTTTGAAGATGAGCAGACTGGTCGTTGATCAAGTTGTTGAAGGGAAAAACAGTTTTACTCATTCCTTCTTACTTCACGCAGTCATTAAAGATTAATCGTATTGGTTCGAAAAATGCGAATGATGAAACATGAATGCGTGTAGCTACACATGGCAAACAGCGCTACAACGAACACCCCGTAAAACGTGATGTATGAAATTGGTTGCAAATAGTTTAGTACAAGGTACAAGTAACTTAACTCTCCCATCATCTTCTGCATGACGAAGACCATGCGTGCAACCAAGCTCGGGTGGGCTGCTTGATGGTGAAGTGTTTGTACCAGGACTGGTGATGACTTCGGTAGCAATGACGAACAGCACAAATACCCAACCCTTGGTGGCTATGTTTAGAGTACAACTGGGGCCGTGAGGGATTGTGGCTAGCTGTAGGTTCTGCAACAAGACTCATTCTGATGATTGCTTTAGCCAAGGACATTACAATGTCCGTGCTTTAGCTCAAGAAAAACAACCGTTTTGTTTTGTTTTATTTTGCCGCGTGCTAATTTGCTTTAAGACCTTACGCCGATGTGGCATGGTCTTTTCACTAGAAACAATCGTGTGTGGGTGTATAGATCTAACGCAGACACTTTTTTTGTACAATTGATGGTTTGTATTATGGACATTACCTCATCTTTAAAAAATTCATATACAAGAGATTCTTATAGTATTTGCCCTTAGATATATGTATCTTTAAAGATAACGATGACGTTTCTGCATGGGCAACAGCCTAGTCACCATGATCTCAACCAGGCCTGTCTCCCGCGGTGAAGCGCCATCTAGTGGAGTACCGGTGCATAGTCTCCAACAACAGACCGAAGGACAACACGATACGTCACGACGATATCAAACCAGTAGTTCACGAAAGATACACTTACATCATCATAGTAGCATGGGTGTTCACTAGTCTTCTTTTTGGAGAATCAATTTATTTCTTGATTAAAAACACTGAGCTTTTTTGACATTGATAGATCTGTGTGCTATTCTACTCGCCCTATTGCTATAAAGAGATTAACTATATTGTTCTTCAAAATAGCTATAAAAAACCCTAGCAAGCATCGTGGGGAATTCTATTACGTAGAAGGCATTATTTCGATGCATGGATGAGTGAATGAGTGATGCACTGAACAAGATATATCAAAACCGGACGTTCTGCTGCAGTACCACGGAATGCCACCAGCTGCAGGGGGGCCATTACCTAATAATTTCTTCATTTTGCCAACACCTACCAACATACCAAATATCATTAAGATCCATCCACAACTTTTCGAGTAATGCTGTTCACAGACACAAACAAACAAACATATATATACAGATAGACACACAGCCTTGAAAACTCTTCGCAAAGGTAATAAATGCATTGAACACAAGCCTACATGTCCATATCTAAACTACACTTAATATCATACCAATATTCTCGTCGGTTGACCAACCTGTGACATGTATTTTCACTTTAATTCGAACGGACCAAACAACCCGCGGCGTTCTGAGCCCCTGTTCTCAAATGGATCGGACATAATCCCGGCATAATGGTGAAGACACCCAGGCCCTGTATCCCCGGGCCACATGTGGCCTCCTGTCAATTATGTCGCCCATGATTGACGACCACAGACTACTATGGATACCTTATGGTATAATTCTTGTCAACTATATTCTCGATAATACTATTTTTTTCTCAAAACGTGGTCTTAACCATTTGTGGGGCGCAAGTAACAAGACTAGTAGTAGAGATCTTACTGAGAATCAGTTTTTTCGTGCTATCCAGTCATCTTTTTTTAAACAATACCGCAGAATGTGTGGTTATTTCCGATGGCCTCTTTGACGCAGGCGATTCTGCATGGAAAAGTCGAATAGCAAGTAACGCCTATACCGGGTCATGAGGGGTCATTTTGAACATGACGCTAACAAGAATGCTTACAAATGTTGCTTGTTATATAATATTCGTTTCCCTCTATGTTCTTTGTCATATCTAGTGTATACCTATGCATTTTAGAGTCTGGGAAATCATTAACAACACCAATAGAATAGAGCAAATAGAAAGTAAGGAGACTTAAAATAAGTCATAGTCATACAAGACTTAGTTTAAAAAAAGATTTCTAATCGTCACTTCAAGCTATGATTTTATTCTATTGTTCAAACCATCAGAGACCAATATGGGACTAAGTTAAGATTATTCTAACTTTAATTCTGAGCTGGTACAAAGCAGATTGTTTTTAATATCACCTACCCTCATTCTAAACGAGAGCAATGATTTATGGGTAAATGGGGTGTTTACCACCGAAATGCACTCTGGGATAGAAAGTGAAAGCACTTTCACCTGCGTTAGCTGTGTATAGTACACAGACCATTGCCCAGGCGTCACATTCACCCGGTAAGACCGGTTTTAAGAGCCACAGGTCGCGAGATCTGTCCTGCAAAAAGATCTAGCTCTAGTTGGCATGCCAGGCCTACCGCCATTGTCAAGTAGTTTCTAATGCTTTGATACGATAACAGCGTTAGGTTGCTTGCTGCTTTAGTTCTGCGTCACACGTCAGAGAAGACTGCAGCAGAGTTAGCTTGACGTTGTTTCTTTTGGTTGAAATCATTAGACAGACTGACAAGTAGGCGTAGACACCTTGCCCAGAGGGGAGGATCCTCAAGAATATATATCAAGAAGACTGAAGTCATCCTAAAGGTTCTAGCACAGGTAAGCAGTACTCTTAAACTTATTCATTTGACTTCCCTTTCGTTCCAAATGTTAAGAAGATACATTGCAAATAGTTACGACGTAGTTGTCATGACTAGATGCAGCTGTAATTTTAACTGGTGTTTGACTGAAGTAAGTGTTAGACTGCCGAAGGCAATGGCGACACCCCCTTATAATATCGTAATCCCGGCTGTATCTTGCGTATCCACAGTGCTTAAGCGCTAAGACCTTATACAATGCTGGCTGTTGCGGTTGTTTGCTGTTGGGCCTGTATTTAGCCTTGAAAAAACTAACATTTCGTCCAATATAAGATAATATCTTCTTTAGAAGCAAAAAAACAACAACTACTTTTCGTCCGAATTGTGCCACAATCTGCCAGCCACGAACACTGTGCAATTCCTTCAAAATTCACAATCAAGATTACAAAGAAGAAGGAGGAAATGGGAACTTTGTGTAAGCTACGTACATCTAGACAAAGACGTGTAAGTGTTGTGTATTCAACTTAGTGTGTTGTGATGGCCGACATCTTGAAAGTGGGCGGATATGAGTCAGTGGAATGCCAGTTGATCCAGACAGGATTAGCAAAAGTACCTCACGGAAAGGGAAGTAATTTTGCGTCTAAAAGACCAGCTTTGTGTTTAAGTCTCCCTGCATCTCCTTGGATAATGGTTTTTAAGTACAGTATGGAGTAAAGCTGTCATTAGGTGCTTGGATGTTTAATCTTCAAGGTTATCTTGGCCGAATTCTTCGACACTCCATTGTTAAAGAACCTCCTTTGTTTGACGTTCAAATTCGAGGAATCACAGTGCAGTTTGGCACCTATTTCTAGTGCATTATATAGACAATGTTACAGACGGTAGTTGTTAAAAAGATTCGGCAATATTTGCAGAGTTAAGACTATTTGGGCAGTTGTATATTCAAAAAAGGCATATATAAAACCTGTCTATAGTGACCACTCATGGGACCTGAAGATAATGGATAGAGTAGACAGGTGGGCACAATAGACAGGCTTTCTAAAAATGGGTCAATCGGAAAAAAATCATCTGATGGACCTCCTAAATGTTATCACTCGTACAGGTCAGGACGTATACCAGGGGGTATGTTTTGCAAAAGGATTTTTTTTCATTTGTCAGAAATTCATATGGCAGTTCCATTCAATCATTCGGTTTACGATTATGAATGCAACAATGATTTGCTTTTCTGTCTGAAATGCAGGTGTTAAGAAGCACGTATAAGAGACCAGAAAAGATCACTTGACCTGGTAAAAACGTGGGGAATTGGTTTAGTAAAGGGTCACAAATACATATCATATACACCACTAGACTTGAATGTAGGGACCCATTTGATGGCAAGATGTCGTATTACCAGTTCTCGTGATGAGCCGAAAGAAGTTTTTCTTAAATGTTTGGTGTCTTTTCTAGCATCCCCGAAATTCTAAAATGCATACTATTTGTTTGTCTGAGCAACAACATTTTCATGAGCTAACAGTTTTGATGAAACGCTTTGCCTCTTCGATATAAATTTACACATTTTCGATGGTGCTGTTTCCGTGAGTGTTAGTTCAATGCCCAGAAGTGATTCCTTGTGGCCTTGCATTGAGCAAGCTTGTTTTGAAAAAAAGAAAGAAAATGATATCCTTCCTGGTACTTTTGAATTACTGTTGTCCAGACAGCTAATTGGTTCGTCGGTGCTTTATCCAGTAAACAAAGTAGCAGCGGCTTCAATGGACCTCATTGGAAGGACACAGGCTATAATACCTTTCTTACAGCTTCACTCACGTAAGCAGATAATAACAAAGAAATCCAGGTGGTTCCACACATTATAGTTCGGGAGACGACCATTTTCAAAACGTTCCAACTGTATCACCGTGTGCACGGTTGATCGCTGATTGCTGTTGTTTTGGTGATATGATATGACAATGTGGTTTTCTGACTATCATTTTTATTGAGAAAAGATGGCCAAAGTAACAGAGATAAGGTCTGACGCTGGCATAAAAGCAAATGTGTTTATCTGGAATATTTTGTGTATTGTCCAAAGCGTCATAAATAATTGATCACCTGACCTAAAGATGAATGTGTCACCTTTCTTTAGCGCCATTGTGAATAGGAAACAAGATGGCGAACATCATGGACAAACTGTCCAGCCTGGAGGACGAGAATCTGGAGCTGAAGAAGAAACTCGTCGGCCTCCTGAAGGACATAGACTCCAACAAGTCTGATAAAGACACGGAAACGCCTTCAAGTTCTGAAGGGGAGGACAAAAGTCTTGGTACGTACTCACACTCACACACCACTATAGGGGTGAGCAGACAGGTTAGAGAACAATGACCAAATGCCCCTATTCTCTAGCCTCTACCAGGCTCCGCGGATCACTGGAAAAATAGTATAAATTGGCAAAATAAAGTGAATAGTATACCAGGGAGTCGGGGACACTTAGCATACTAATAATCCTATTTAGCCAATCTGTACTATTTTTCCAGCGAACCTAAATGAAGGCTACCTTTCCTCAGAGACGGCGACCATTGAGCGACCAAAACTAAACCCCTTTTTTTGTAGTTCAAACATATTTCATTGATAGAGAAATGTGTTATGTTTGTTTTCTGTCTTTCAAATCATATATACTTTAACATCATGCATCATACTTAATTTACAAAGTTGTAGGTCATATGATTTTGGTTGCTCAATGGTGTCATTCAGAGGAAAGGGGCCGCCGCGCTAAAAAACATGGAATGCGAATTCGAAAATGTAAAGCGACAAAGTACCAAGCTGTTACATTAGAATTACGTATTTGTATTCGGTACGTACTACATAATATATAGTCTCTCATGTTATAGATATTCGTTTGATAAGCGTTTTGTCTAATACTCGTATAATTACCGTCATGTTGTAGATACGAGCGTATTCATAGATATTTGTTTGATAAGCGTATTGTTATGTCAGAGCAGACGAGACAAAAGACAGGAACAGGACACGTAATGAAATAACTATTTCGTGACGATCTTTCAGTCCCTGTGACAAACATTTGAAAATCACCCTGTAGACTTCGTGGATGCCACAAATAAAAGCTACAATAGGACGACCCTTTTTTTCTACAGATTAGAAACGTTTCAAGGCTAAAAAAGACAAAAACCAAGCAACCCACGGGACTATCTATCTTTCGCTACGGTGAAATTTACAACATTGTCTAAGCACACTGCCTTAGAATGGTGCATACAGGAATAGGGCAAATCTGTATATAATAATAATCAATATGTAGCATACACGATCTTCTATCAATACTAGTTAGACTACCGGCTTCAAGGATAGCGTCATGACTTAGACTTGAAGAAAGTTGCCTTTCATTTGGCCTACATGGTGTTTCATGGTGGGCCTAAAGATTGAAATGTTGGACTATGGTTATAAACAGATCATATTTGTAGGGCGTTGGTGTACATAGCGATAGCGATCTAGCATACAATTGAGGACATACACGCAGGTGGGTAGAACTGCCACACAGAACGCACATGGAGCGATAACATTAAATCTGTTTATGGTGTGCTCTTGAACAGCGATTTTTTTTCTTGCCCGCAATCCTCGAATAACACCCCGGGTCATCTATAACAAGGTAGCGTCGTATGGGGCTTGGAGACTAATATGGAGTACACAGTAAAGGTTTGGGTTGCTGGTTGGTCTTTGTAACATGTGGTACTGGGGTAAGGCTGATCTGGTAATTAACCCACTTGGTTGTTTTCTCCCCCGTTGTTACAATGACCACAGGCTCTTCAGGACATCTAGCCTATATAAGTTTGTTTTCTTTTTTTCAATGCGGTCAGGACGTCGCATGCAAACAATAAAAAAATGATATTCTAGTAGTTGCCATATGATAAAACTATTTGTATTCAACATAAAGTTTTAGAGATTATATACTAGAGATTAATTTTTGACTTGTCCAGATGCTGGTGTTTTAAGGTTGATACATGTAGGTAAAGCTAATTCCTTCATCTATAATGATAACTGTAATTAGAGACTCAAAGCATATTTTACACATGTTTGATATGAATACGTGTTATAATAAACGTTCTAAGATTAAGAATAAATATATAGATGTATATTTAGAATAGAAACTGAAAACTAAACTCAAGGTTTCGGTATACGTTGGTTGGTAAAGGCTCCCTTTTCACTGGACGGAGGTCGTTGAACCATACAAATTGGATTTGCATGATGCAAAAATGATCCATAATGTAAAAGTGCGACTTGAAAGACAACAAAACACACAAAAGCAATTCATTAAGAATTAGTTTGAAATATCGATGAGACTTTTGGTCACAGAATGGTCACGTAACGATCTTCGTCTCGGTAGAAAGGGGTAGTATCAGTACCATGATGTTATATGTGTGTTCCTCCGTATAGCGACTACTCCCCCGGAGAAAGATGACAAGACACCGGAGACAGACCCCGACGCCAAAGACGAAAAAGACGTCAAGACAGAAGACCCGGAGCCGAAGAAAGACAGAGAAACCGAACCGGAAACGGACCCGAACGAAAAAGATGCGAAGGATTTGAAGACGGATGATCCTGCTCCAAAGGATGACAAAACGGCTGAAACCTCTCCGGAGCCTCCCGATGACAAAAACGTGGAGACGGAACCTGACGACAAGTCGGACAAGAACCCTGAGACAGATTCTCCGGAGAAGAAACCGAGAGAGATGGAAACCGAGCCGCCTCCAGAAAAAGAGAAAGGCGAGAAAGATCTGGCCACGGATAAAGAAGACAAGAAACAGAAGAATCCGGAAACAAGCCCACCCGAGACAGAACCAAAGGACGTATCCACAGATCCCCCGGAATCCGTAGAGCCTGAAACCGACAAGAAGGAACTTGAAACCGAAGAGCCTGAAACCGAAAAGAAAGAACTTGAAACCGAGCCTGAAGACAAAAAAGAAAGGAATCCCGAGACTGAGAGTCCTGAGAAGGAACCGAAAGAAACGGCAACCGAGCCAGGTGAAACCGACAAGAAAGATCTCTCCACAGACCCGGAAGAAAAGGATGTGAAGACACCGCAAACAGAGCCTCCGTCAACAGATGAAAAAGACACCGAAACAGAAACCGATCCTAAGAACGAGAAGACGGCGTCAACGGAGCCACCAGAGAGCTCTAACGTCGAGACGACAACCGATCCGGAAGAAAAGAATGTGAAGGCCACGGCAACGGAACCGGCTGATACCGATGAGAAAGATTTGGGTACTGAGAAGGAAATTCCAGACAACAAGGAAGTCGCTACTTCCAGCGACCCGAAAGATGCGAAGGAGCTTGGTAAGTTGCTGCGATACGTTCGATTGCCCGGTGGCTGGCATAAGGACATACAGGTGGCACGTTTTTGCGAGGTAGGTGTTGCGCTGGGGAGTGGTCGCTAGCTGTCGCGCATGTGCTGAAACATCTTGCGATGCAATGTGCTTTGCACAAAGGGAGCCTATCGCCGTGGGCACTTCTGCTGTCTCTTTTAACATGTACTAATTGCATGTATATCAACAATGAACTTGCATATTCTTTGTCTGTACTAACGACTTTTACGGGTGGCATCAATTTATCTAAGAGCAACCAGTGCAGCTCACAAGACTGTCAATTTGATAAACGATGGATACGCTAACATGCAGTCATTAGTTTGCACTTAAAATATCAGTTTTGAAAAAAATAGGGACCCCAATTCAAGCTCTTAGATATGGTTAAGAACAGCCAAATGCGGTTTACTTTGAGTTGGGAGAACATTATTTGGTAAAACCAACGGTTATTACCTAGTCTAAAAGTATCCTCCATGGCTTTTGTCAAACAACCTTGATGGTGACCTTCGTTGTTGTATGTTAGATATAATACTACCCGTGGGAATATCTACACATTCTCACCGGCAACAAGGGCTATGAGATTAAACATTAATGTGGGAATCAGGGGTCCGATGTAGGTGTTTGGTTACAGTCCTTTCAATTCTGAATCATTGCCAAGTAGATGGGAAAGGCACTAACCAAATAAATGTCTGCCAATGGGTACTGCTGATAGACATTCACTTTGTGAGGAAAGATGTGCTTTTCGAATGAACATAAAAGGAAAGAGACAAATACTTGCTACATATTAACTTTCTATTCTCATACTTTCCACACCGAGGGCATTGGTTCAATAATAATAGGCAGAATAGCCCGATTAAAGGGAAATCGAACCTTCTTGTCCAATGATAGGGTTGCTAAATAGATTCATTGCTTGCCGCGAAAGAGTAACACCAGAGATCAGCTACAATAGTTTCATTGCCATACAGACAAGTCTGCATTTTCATGCTACTGTTAGCTCTGGACACAGACCTGCCGTGTGAAATGCAGAACTCATATCTATCTTCCTTTTGTGTTTGACTTTTTGCTGGGAAACAGCGACTGCTGCACTCTTTATCTGTCCCTTCTTACAATGTTTCAAATTGTGGCACATCTCTGTGATTCTGTGTCTTTTCTGAGCTCTCTTTGTAGAGGCGGATTCTATTCTGTCATCTATGGTTGCAGTGACCTCCTGCTGTCTGTCTTACAGTCTGGAACGGGTGAGAGGTTGGAGATGGGAGTTGCAACCTCGAGCTCTTCTCTTTATTGAAGAACTATTTGGACCGATCTTCTGTTCGTTTCTACATTTGCTTATGCATCGTATGTTTTACAGAACAATGTTTTTTCTTCGTCTTGTCCTACGCAGCATACGACTCCACAGATACGCTGCGATGTGTTTCAGACATCAGAAACGATGCGTATGATTTGGAATATCTATATTAGAATATCAGTCCCTTAACGCATTTCAACCCCGCAATATAGGCACAGAGGTAGAAGAAAAGGTACCTAAGACAACTGAGCCCGAGGTTGAAGAAAAGCCTGACAAGCTGACCGCTACTGACCAGGACGAAAAGGACGACAAATCCCCGCAAACAGAGGCGCCTGAAACTGTTCCCAAAGAAACGGCTACAGTGGAAGCCGAGAAAGACGCAAAGGCAGTCGGAACTGACAAGGAGGATAAGGAAGAAGCGGAAACGGAGACTGAGGCGCCTCCGGATCCGATTCCGAAAGAAACAGAAACGGAGGTACCCGAAGCCTTACCGAAGGAGACAGCGACTGAGCCCGAAGAGACCGACGACAAGAGCTTCGCGACGGACCCGGAGAAAACCGACGAGAAGGATGTGGGCACAGAGAAGGAGGACAAGGAGGAAAAGACTCCGCAAACAGACGTTCCCGTTGTGGTACCCAAGGAAACGGAAACCGAGGAAGAGAGTAAAGAGCCCAAGAGCATTGGTAAGCCACGTTACTGTTATAAGCAGGTGCTGCGCTGGGTTATGTTGTGTCATGATGACTTTGTCATCATCCTTACATATGTCCGAGAGGCTCTTCTAAATCTCCTCTACAATTGTTGCTGACTATCAAATTCTTGCAGATATCATATCTATGTATCTCTCTAGCTCTCTAGCTGTGCCTTTTTATCGTCCGCACATGGGCAGATATGTAGGGTCTAAACCCATTTTTGTCATTCTCTAAAACTTCTTTTGCAGGGCTTGGTAATTTTCAAATGTATAGATGCCATGTGCTCTTAACTACTGAATGCTGTCTTTTCTAGAACACCGTAGTATTGCTAAAATATCCACTTCAAGCATATCCATGTTTGAAATTCGGTACATTTTAACTTTGCTTGTCATTTGTACCTCTAGCTTTTCAGAAGTAACGACTCAAATGATCTTTAATTCTATCCTCGACCTAGAGGACAAATGTACAGCTAAACCTTAGGTTCAAACGTTCAAATGAAGACAACGGGATGAAATGCAGCAAGCAGCTGAATTTGAGACATTGACAAGGAAGCAACAGAAAATGGAGAAGACTACAATATGGCCACTGTTTGACTGATGGTCAAGCCCCGGTCGGCTTGGCTTTGAGCTTTTTTACCAGCTCAAACACGCTTAACATTGGCCACTTTTTATAACAGCCGTTCTTTCTGATTTGCCGTTCTCATATGGTGAGCGTAGTACCTGAATCCGACCCCGTAAAAAATGCCCCGGAGTTTGCTGGTAGACCTCGGCGGGCAGGCAACACTCCCAACACCGAGGAGATTCCCTTAAGCTTACGCTCAGCTGGTACCAACCTGTAAGCCGCTGTTGCCTCTGTGGATGATAAAAAAAATGCCAAAGCGCCAGGGCTACATTCCTCGCACTGATATTACTCTCTTACTATTGTGGGTTCTTGTCAACACTCTTAACATTGGCGCCATATCTCG